>NW_022971629.1:0-332 GCF_012274545.1 Fukomys damarensis
AAAAAAAGACAAAAACAGAATTGCCTCCAATATTAAAATATTTATCCAAGGATGTCATTAATGAAATGATACACAGGATATCATTAATAAAATGAAAAGGCAATTTATGAAGTGGAATAAAAAATATTCATAAAATGTATGTGATGACAGCTATCATTCAATATATGTAAAGCATGTTTGCACTTCAAATAAAATAATTGCACTCAAAGGACGTAATATTATATATTGTGAACAGGAAGTATTACTGAAATCATCCACTGAAATAGCGTCAAATAAAGTTCAGGTGCTTAGATCCGTGGTTGTCAAAGCAGTCTCACAAGTTTAACGGCTTG
>NW_022971630.1:0-298 GCF_012274545.1 Fukomys damarensis
AAGATCATAGTAAGTTAGTTGATAAGACTGAGTCAAAAGTTGAAATTGTTTTATAAAGGTAGTTGGATCTGCTGTAAAAGAACCAAGTCTGGCCTGAATGAGTGCTAGTTCAGACATAGGAAAAGGAGTATGAACGCGGACTATTCCTTCGGCTCCAGCTACCTCGCGCAGGGGCGCCATTGTGTGGCCCTTGTGTGACCTGGAGCGAGTGAGGGGTGGAGTTGGCGCATGAGGAGGGGCAGTGGGAGGTCCAGGGGAAATGAGAGAGGTGGGAGATTCAGAGGGTTGGGAGGAGTCA
>NW_022971631.1:0-444 GCF_012274545.1 Fukomys damarensis
CTGGGCAAAGTGCGTTTGTGTTCTAACGTCAAACTGAAGCTATCGCCAAGTATACAGAGTTCTTTATCCTTGTGTGCACTCAGTTCTACTAGGCACTCCCTTAGGCCTGAAGGGCTTCTCTGCTAAAAGTGCCTCACAACAGTGTTTCAATCTCTGCCAGTCAGAGACCTACAAACAAAAAGGACTACAGTTGAACTCCCCATAAGAAGTGCATTTCACTGGTAAACTCACAGAGTTGCAGCACCTTTCTCTGTGGAGTACTTCACATTCATGAAACTGACCGCTTTCGCTTTAAACGGCTAAGCGGCGAGAGAAGCTGTTTCCCGGGGAAAACTGCACTTTAAATGGCAGAACCCCTTGGCAAAGTGCGTTTGTGTTCTCACATCAAACTGAAGCTATCCCCAAGAATACAGCGTTCCGGAGGCTTGTGCGCACTCAGAGCTG
>NW_022971632.1:0-306 GCF_012274545.1 Fukomys damarensis
AGTGGATAAACAAATGCTCTAGTTTGGTTAAATTTGCCCATGTGTTGAAGACTTGATCCCAGGTAGTGGTGCTATTGGGACATGGAGGAACCTTACAGAGGTGAGGCCTAGTGGGAGGCCTTCCAGTCATGGAGACCATGCCTTTGAAAGGGACACTGGAGCCTAGATTCTTTGTCTTCCTCTCTTACTTCTGATCATAAGATGAGGTCCTTCTCTGATACACACTCTCACCATAACGTGCTTTCTTGCAACAGGCAGTAAGCAGTGGGCTCACTGACTGTGGACTGAAACTTTCAAAACAAACAG
>NW_022971633.1:0-250 GCF_012274545.1 Fukomys damarensis
AAGAATAAATCAAAAAAGTTTTAAATGACATGATCAAAATTAAATGATCAAGTAAATGCTAACTATACTTGTGCTTACTTTCCTCTCTCATCTTCAGCTATCATTTGCCTCACTTGATATTTACAGATTTCTTTTTTTTTAAAAAAGTAAGTTTATTGGTACAATTTAGATATACATAATGATCACTTTCATCATATGGAATTTGTACCTGTACACACTTTACTTCTTATTTTTTTTCCATTCCCCTCCC
>NW_022971634.1:0-219 GCF_012274545.1 Fukomys damarensis
TTTATCAGAAACTTTTCTTTCCATTTCCTGCCCACCTGTTCTTGCTTCCTTTCCATATAGTTCCTGTCCACTGAACATATTCATTAGTAACCTTTTCAGCTTTCCTTCCATTTTGCTCCAGGAACGCCATGTCCGTTATTCTCCACAATTCTCAGCAGGTTGCCCATCTGGCTGCTCCTTTATGCCATCCAGTTGTTAAGTGCCACCACCTGACCGCTG
>NW_022971635.1:0-203 GCF_012274545.1 Fukomys damarensis
AGTCAAAATGACCATGCAAGGTAAAGATTTTGATTTCATTCAGGAAGTCAAATTTTCCATGTCAGTACAACTAAAGGCACACACAAAAAGACTTGTAGAAATGCCCAGAAAGATACAAGAATGGTAGAAGAAGTCAGGGAGAGGATTGTCAGGGGCTTAATGGCAATGTGTAATTTACTGCAATACAATATTTTTAAATTTAA
>NW_022971636.1:0-283 GCF_012274545.1 Fukomys damarensis
ACTTCAGTATCTGCAAGTGACTGAGGACTGGGGCCAGATAGCTTGGATCAAATACCCAGATCTATCATGTGCTGGCCAGTAACCTAGTATCTTTGTATGAATGTTGTAAAATGGGAATAATAGTTTCTACTTCAAGACAAAGGTTTATTATAAAGATTAACATGCAGAAAGTGCATGAAATCAACAGGTAATATTATTTAAATGTTAGCTAAAATAATTATCATTATTATTATTCTAAAAGCCACCATGAGTATCTCCTAAATTAAAGTTCAACTTCTATCTC
>NW_022971637.1:0-1088 GCF_012274545.1 Fukomys damarensis
TGTGGTCATTTCGGTGTCTGTACAGTGAGCTGGTGTGGCAGAAGTCTGGGGAGCTACAGGAGAGGTAGAAGGTATAATATCCTTTCCCCTCTTCCCATCCATTCTTTGACATCTGAAACATGTCTCTAATAATCTAACAGAAGTTTTTGTAAATAGGGAGGGGTAGAGGGGTGGAAGGAAGGAAGGGGAGTGGGGATAAAACAAGATACATCATGTGCAGGTACAAATTCCCAGTGATGAACGTGATCATAATGTACGCCTAACATGTTCTGCTAAACTTAATGGAAAGAATAATCTAACAAATAGAAGGAGCGTAGTTAACTACATAGGACATGGTTTTTCTGATTGCATATTTAGGTTGTTATATTATTTGGGCAGCAAGGAATAAACTCCCAAATAATGTGATGCGCTTGGATATTATAAAGAAATACACACAGAAGGCAGGGATCTCATGGGCAGGACAAGCAATCACTTTTCAGGGTCGCGACAGCTGTGGAGATATGGCTTAGCAGGAGTTTGTGATCTTTAGTGTTTTGTGGCCCTGATACCCGTGTGTCTCTATAACTTCTACCGCCCAGTAGCTGATTCTCTCACGATGCCTTCGTTGCAGAGGGAGGAGTCTGCTGGCCAGCCAGTCACCCCACTTCTCTTAGACCACCTGCTTCACACATTTCTCCCCTGCCCCCGCTTCCCTCCAAGGGCATTTCACTGGACTTCTGTGCTCTAAAGCCCTACACATCCCTCAGTTCCCAGCAGGGGTGTGGAGGGCGGCATCTCACGGAAATAGTCTGCAGGATTCTCAGTCACTGATCTCTAGATTCAGTTCTTCCTACCTTCTCAACGAAGCCGTTGCTGCGCCACGTAGCTCTGCCCTTGCCTGGTGTTGTCTGCCTAGTGCAGTTACAGGAGGACTGTGGCCGTCTGAGATCTGGAGGGCGTACATATATGGGGCAGTCTTGGCTGCATTATGCTGTATGGCATTAAGAGGACATTGTTCTGCTTACCAGTCCTCCTAGTGGTCATGATAGAGAAATTTGGCTTAAATTGCTTCTGTTCCTCTTTTTCTTCCAGTCAAAAGTACTTACTCA
>NW_022971638.1:0-236 GCF_012274545.1 Fukomys damarensis
AAAATGTTTTTATCTTCTTTGTCCAACTTTGGTAATTCCTAATTATCTAGAAATCTGTCATTTCTTCTGTTTTCCATTTCATTTGAGTACAGGTTCTCCAGGAACGTACTAATGATCCTCTGGACTTCTGTTGGGTCTGTTGTGACTTTGCCTTTTTCATTCCAGAATGCAGGGATCTGAGCTTTTTCTTTCCTTTTTTTTTTTTTTTCATAAGGTTAGCTAAGGGTTTATCAATT
>NW_022971639.1:0-240 GCF_012274545.1 Fukomys damarensis
CTGCTTCTAACATATTAAAATATTATACTACTTTACATTTTCTACTATTTAACTGGAAAACAAAAGAATAGATTGAAGAAAGTGTTTCTCAAAATGAGATAAAGTTCCCAAAGGATTCTAATGTGGGCTCTAATAAAAATGTTAAGCACCCTGTGTGATTATTCTGCATTCTGAAATGCCTTATGGGAAAGAGCAACACTTAAAAGCTAGATCATAAACATATTTCTGACATGTTAGAAT
>NW_022971640.1:0-205 GCF_012274545.1 Fukomys damarensis
TTATCATTATCTCTGTCCTGTTTTCCCAGGTTTGGAGAAATTCTCATGTTTTGACAAGCTGTTCTGTCCCCAGGAAATGATTATCTGTTATTTTTGGATTCAGTCATGTGAGACTCGGCTTTCCCCAGGCCTCAGGTGACTCTTCTAAATGGTTGGAAATTCTAGGTGTTGCTCCATACAACAGAGGAAGGGATGGAGGAACTGA
>NW_022971641.1:0-551 GCF_012274545.1 Fukomys damarensis
TTGTTTTATTCAACCTTAATTCTTTTTAAGGTTCTGAGGGCAATTATTTCTGAGATACCCATAGTTCTGTTTTGAAATCTAGAATAGCTAAACACTTTATTTTCTATTGAAAAAAAGTAAACATCAAGATACCTACCTTGCTCAACTCAGGAGCTGCGGAGAAAGCCCAGGCCTGGCTACCAGACACCCAGGGTCAAGGCCTTGAATGCGCATTGAAATCACCAAGAAGCGTTAAACATCTCATGCCTGGGTCACAACCTAGAGTTCAGATTTGTGTATGGTTGGGCATTGGGATCTTTAAAAGCCCTCCAGGGGATTCTCTTGTGCAGTACACATCGCACTGCTCAAGGCCAGTGGTTCTCCAACAGGTACTACTGATCAGCAGTTAACAATACGCATTCCTGAGCCCCTACTTCTGATCCACAGGGTGGGGAGCTCTGAAGGAGGAGGTCAGGAGTCAGTGTAGTAACAAGCCCTGCAGGTGATTGTGATGCACACTAGGGTCTGGAAACCACTACCTTAGGTATCCTTTCTCCTGGGAAAATGCTGAC
>NW_022971642.1:0-217 GCF_012274545.1 Fukomys damarensis
AAATTTTTGCTTGAACAATTGGATGGATGGTGAGACCATTTATCAAGATGGGAAAAAATGAGACAGAAATGGGGCAAGGCAAAAGGAAAAGTGGATGAAGAGTTTTGTTTGGCAAAAAGATATTAGAAAGGATATTATATATTTACATGGAGAGGTTGAATGGGCAAATGGAATATGAGAGTCTGGAAGTCAGGGAATCAAAGGTTACTCTGAGACA
>NW_022971643.1:0-462 GCF_012274545.1 Fukomys damarensis
GTCCTCGTCCTTTCAGGTTTAGGACCTGCTGGCAGGATCCTGACGTCGTGGCTCGCGACAGTGGTGATCCTCCTGCCCCAGCCTCCCGAGTGCTGGGATGACAGACATGTGCCACCACACCTGGCTTCCTGCTGTTATTCTGGATCACATCACAAGTGGACAGTAGTCATGATATTTGGCAGACAGCGTAATTGGAGCTGACATGTTGGCATGGATATTGGTCACGAGCCACCCCAGCACCTCCCTGGTATCTGCGGTGTCATGTTTCCGATCTCCACTGTCCAAGTCCCTCTCCACCACGAGAGGGCCACAGCGCCACGCTTTGGTCAGAGCCGCTCTTCCCCCCTTGCTTTCTGTGTTCCTTGCTCTTGTATTCGTGTAAGGTGGGGAATGGACAGGAGTATGGTGAGCCATTATGGTGAGCCTTGACACAGGCCTAGCCATGACTGAACTTTGAGTCAC
>NW_022971644.1:0-314 GCF_012274545.1 Fukomys damarensis
GTCTAAGACACAATAAAAGGCTATAAAATAAAATGAAGACTGTCTTCTTGTGAAAGAATAATACATAATTAGTTAATACAAGCTTTAAATTAGACTTACTGCTTTTTTTTTCTTTTTTATTTGTACTGTGGATCAAACTCCGGTCCTTACACTTGCAAGTCAGGCAGTGGAACCACTGAACTAAATCCCCAGCTGTTCTTGCTAAGTTTTAAGAAGGTTGAGGAAATCTAGTGCACACTTACATTCTACTCTCTACCTCTTTGCAGAGGTTTATTATTCATAAATCTTTTGAGATAATTTTCTTTGGATTTTAT
>NW_022971645.1:0-416 GCF_012274545.1 Fukomys damarensis
TCTCCTGCCTCTCAGGGATGCCCCTTCCTCCTTTCCTACTGTTTGCCTGCCCACCAAGCTCACGCTAGTAGCTCCCTCCATTCCTTGCATCTCTCTTCCAAATTCCCAGTCTGTTTGCAATGTGGCAGCAATGTGTTCACACCTACAAGCCCACTCTGCAATCCCCTGTGTCCACTGAGCCCCGGCAAGAACAGGTGCCCACCGAACTCTCCTTCTTTCCTCACATCCACAAGTTCCTATTGCCCTGGCTGACTCCACTTCACATCCCCTGTCCTCATTTTCTTGTGACCTCTTTACATGTCTTTGCACAGTTCTATACTTCACCACGCATGTCTCCCATTTCCTGTGTGTCGGTTAATTAGAAAGAGGATGATAGCCATCAGGTAGCACTGTTGAAATGTAATTTGGTCTTCGCC
>NW_022971646.1:0-817 GCF_012274545.1 Fukomys damarensis
AACGGCTAAGCGGCGAGAGAAGCTGTTTACTGGGGAAAACTGCACTTTCAACCGCAGAAGCCCGCTGCAAAGTGCATTTGGGTTCTAATATCAAAACAGAACCTATCCCCAGGTATACAGAGTTCTGGAGGCTTGTGTGCACTCAGAGCTGCTAGGCACTCTCTTAGGCCTGAAGGGCTTCTCTGCTAAAAGTGCCTCACAACAGTGACTCTGCCAGGCAGACACCTACAAACAAAAGGGAATACAGTTGTACTCCACATAAGAGGTGGACTTCACTGGTAAACTCACAGAGTTGCAGCACCTTTCTCTGAGGAGTACTTCACGTTCATGAAACTGACCGCTTTCACTTTAAACGGATAAGCAGCGAGAGAAGCTGTTTCCCGGGGAAAACTGCAATTTAAACCACAGAAGCCCTCTACAAAGTGCATTTGGGTCTAACGTCAAACTGAAACTATCCCCAAATATACAGAGTCCTGGAGGCTTGTGTGCACTCAGAGCTGCTAGGCACTCTGTTAGGCCTGAAGGGCCTCTCTGCTAAAAGTGCTTAACAACAGTGCTTCAATCGCAGCCAGGCAGAGACCTCCAAACAAAAAGGAATACAGTTGTACTCCACAAAAGAGGTGGACTTCACTGTAAAACTCACAGAGTTGACGCACGTTTCTCTGTGGAGTACTTCTCATTCATGAAACTGACCGCTTTCGCATTAAACGGCAAAGCGGTGAGAGAAGCTGTTTCCCGGGGAACACTGCACTTTAAACTGCAGAAGCCTTCTGCAAAGTGCGTTTGGGTTCTAACGTCAAACTGAACCTATCCCCAA
>NW_022971647.1:0-804 GCF_012274545.1 Fukomys damarensis
GAGCTCTGCAAAACCCACAGGTTGTCTGCCATACTTAACAGTCAACCAGGAAGGCATCCCTGCTGATCCCTGAACTATAGAGGGCCTCATGGGCCAGCTTACTCTTGTCTCAAAGTTAAGAGCAATCCTACCAGACCATCAATAGCCTCAAATGCTACATGCTTGTCAGTGGCAGGTATTCAGTGCTCAAAAACAAGAGCTGAACTAGAACATTCCCAGTACATTTAGCAAGGACCCCACAAGGCAGGTCTAATTGCCATGTCCTGGGGGGAACCAGGTGCCGGAAAGGGTATGCAGGACTACCTGATCTTACCAAATTGGCCTGAGCTAATCGCAATCTCAATGATAGAGTCGCTGATCTGTGTTGCAGGTTCTCCCTGTGAGAGCACATCTTCAGGTGGGCCAGGCAGAGAGATGTCCAGCAGTGCAGAAACATTAGGCGGTGAGAGCCGGGTGCTGGAGCCCTCTGATGAGGTCAAAGGTGTGCAGAGACCATTCTGGAGAGGAGTTTTGGGCAGCTCAGACAAGGAGAGAACAGACGAACCCTGCTAGAAGACAGGTGATGTTTAGATACAAGTGGCCACTCAGAACCCTAAATAGCCTCCCACAGCCTCAGCTTCAGAGCTTAGCCTCAGAACGTGGTGTCTGCAATGGGTATAGGGTTCTTCTCATCTTTTCAAGTGAGGAACACAATCAGGGAATCTACTCCTCCCAAAACTACTTTCAACAGCAGTCAGAAGGCCAGGCCAAGGTGCACTAGGTCTGCTTCCACTGCCACTAGTGGTTCAACTGGAGAAATAAAGA
>NW_022971648.1:0-655 GCF_012274545.1 Fukomys damarensis
CTCTCCAAATAAAAAATTAACAAGCCATGCGGATGAGGAGGATGTAGCTCAGTGAGCAGGTCCTGGGTTCAAGTCCCAGTATCGCGAGAAAAAAGAAAAAGAAAGGACAAAGACATATTTCAGCTGAACAGAAACGCTCGTCATGCGGAAATAGCTGTCTTTCGGCAAGACAACAGGAAACGGAGTGAAAAGCGTGGCATTTGCCTACCTCTTCGCAGGTCTCTTAGTAGAGCCGGTAGAACAGCCTAAAGGAGGCAGCTGGGTTCTCACAGCTCTTGTGCTCCCGACCCCTCGCTCCAGCATGCACAGTGGGACAAGGAGACGGAGGCCAGGGTCACGGTGTCATCCCAGCGTCACCCTGACCTCGGGGGCCCTGGGACCACACTCGCGGAACCCAGCGTGTGCAGAGTTGAGCCAAGGAGGACGCCGCAGGGCCCTCTTCCCGGGGCCCGTGGGAAGCTGCGGCGGTGACAGGCGCAGACCCCAGGCCGGTGCCCGGCTCCACCCAGGGGAGGAAGAACCACCACGCTCCTCCTCCCTCTCACCCAGCTCACCCGCAGGGCTGAGCGCACCCCATGGCTCCCAGGGAACCCTGCCCGCAGGGAGCAGAGAGGCCTTCCGGTTCCCTCCTTCTTTATTTAAAACATTCGGACTG
>NW_022971649.1:0-387 GCF_012274545.1 Fukomys damarensis
ACCCATCTCCTCCACAAAGAAAGATGAAACCCAAACTGCCTATGAAATGGTGCTCATCCCTGCCCATACCCACCCTGCCACCCACAAAATCTCTGATCAGTGGCTTGCATCTTAGTACACACAGGGTAACGTAATAATTAACTTGGCATAATAATGATGATATGCTAATTATAACCATGATCTTGTAAATAGCCCCTGGGACGCAGGGTGTTTAAATATTCTGACCAAGCTGGTTTTAAGTGACTGGAATGCTTTTAGGCAATTTCATATATTTCCTTTTGGCAGACTGCCTGTCCTTTTGTCTTTTTGAAATTTTATATGGCAAACAAAGTATTCACACTTGATTCAGTGGCAATAGCATATAGGCTAAAAAATATATTCCTTTTC
>NW_022971650.1:0-234 GCF_012274545.1 Fukomys damarensis
CTAGGCTTCCAAATATTTGGATTTGCAATCAAGTACAGTGGCCTGACTTCATACACCATGTTTAAATTTAGGACTAACTAAATAATCAAGAAAAATGAATCACTGTTGTATTTTACCTTAAATATATCATGTTTATTGCTAAGAAAAGTGTTATATGACTAATAGTATAAACAAACATTCCTGAGGTAAGGGCCAAGACTTTGGACACTTTATCTGTATTTGAATCACAATGCA
>NW_022971651.1:0-224 GCF_012274545.1 Fukomys damarensis
AGTGTCAGGTATTTTATCCCAGCCGTGGGGAAAAGACTGAAATACTGCACTCTGACCTTCATCTGTGGCCTTCTCCAGCACAAAGTCATGGATGGAGAGTTTGCCTTATTTCACATATCAAATTTCTATCACAACTTAATGTCTCTGAGCTCTATCTTCTGCCACTACCTAAAGAAATCTTTTGGCTTTTATAGGGCTCAAAGGTTTAGTCTAGGGCCACCTGG
>NW_022971652.1:0-628 GCF_012274545.1 Fukomys damarensis
AGGGAAAAGAAAAAATGTGAGATAATGAAAAGATGTAAATAAAGTGTTTGTAGATGGGGAGGGTAGGAAAGGGTGGAGGGAGGGCATGGGTAAGGGGAAAACATGAGAATCAAGACTTGTTATGTAGAGGTACAACATCCCAACAATGTATGTAACTATACTGTATCCCTAAAATGTACCAATAAACTCAATTGAAGCTGAAAAAAAAAGAATGAGGTCTTAGTATAGGGAGAAATGGGAAATAGATGAGAGAAAGGAAGGGCTAGATGTCTGTACCAATTCTCGGTGATGAATGTATTTATCATGTATCTCAAACATATACTAATAGAACTTTCTCATCATAAAACATTGATGAAATATATTGAGCAAGACAGAGAAATTGGAAAGGCATGTCATGATCATGGATTGGAAGAATTAATATTGTTGAAGTGTTCTTATATCAAACTAATTTACACATTGAGTGAAATTCCCATGCAAAAATGATATTCTCAAAAAATTAGAACGAAATTTTCCTAAAATTTTTATTGGAATAAAAAGTGACTGTTCAGCAATCTGTGGGGGGGGACAAACTGGAGGCATCCCAGTACCAGACTTGAAAACATACTACTAAGTTGTAGTAATCACAAAA
>NW_022971653.1:0-262 GCF_012274545.1 Fukomys damarensis
AATATGATTATTAATTTATTAGTTTTACAGAATTTCCATTGAGAATATATATGCAAAATAGTTAAAAGTAATTTCCAATTATATGATGTTTCAACTATCTCTATGAACTCAGTTTGATGTTTGCAACTCTCTCAAACAGGATTTTATTCATTTTTCTTTAAAATGTAGTATTTTTTAAGATACTTAAATATGGCACAGGAGCAGTATATTTTGGTGACATTGAACCATTTGGTAATTGTACCTGCAAGAAAATGATGGATGA
>NW_022971654.1:0-213 GCF_012274545.1 Fukomys damarensis
AAAAAATGTTTTTTAAACCTCCAAGAAAAATAACACTGCACTTTATCAAATTTAAGATGTTATGATCTATAAAACAAATTCTTAACAAGGAAAGAAAAAATGCTCTTATTTCTGACCTCGTGCTCTAAATGAACCATACTAGCCACTCAATGCTTTGATTTTTTTTCCAATCTATTGTGGAAAATCTGGCAATTCTTCCTGTCTTCAGGACAT
>NW_022971655.1:0-205 GCF_012274545.1 Fukomys damarensis
GCAATCCCCACTAGCTCTTAAGGTTTCCTTCAAGCATTATCTCCTCAGGAGCCCTTCTGTACCCCGTCCTACATTAGGCGGCTGTTCTTTCACAGCCGCACCCCACACAGCCTGCATGAGGGTGTCCTCCGTAGACCACACTCCTTGAGGAGTAGAGCCCAGGCACAGGACTTCTCAGCGTTGTGGGATGAATGAGTATTGCATA
>NW_022971656.1:0-200 GCF_012274545.1 Fukomys damarensis
TGGCTCCCTTGTTCTGGGTCCCTGTGTCGAGGCAGGGTACCAAAGTGAAAACAGGGTGGTGAAACAGAACTTTTTCATATGGTGGTTGGGAAGGAGAGATAGAGGATAGAGAAGAGAGGGATGAGGGAGGGAGAGGGAAAGGAAGAGGGAGAGGGAGAAGAAGAGGGAGAGGAAGAGGGAGAGAGGAGAGGAAGAGGGAG
>NW_022971657.1:0-268 GCF_012274545.1 Fukomys damarensis
TAGAATTACAAGAATAACAGGAAATGACTAAAGAAATTATAGACTGAAGGGCTTAGAGGAACAAATAAACCTACTCATGAGAAGAGATTTAATTTAGATAAACCTAAGGCAGGGTCTCTGGAAGATACTGAGGTCAGGAGAAAGCAGACAGGAAACAGCAGCTAGTTAGACAGAAAGGACATGGAAAGCTCTGAGGACTTTGGTGGAGATGTGGCCAATCTGTGTTATGATCATGGGAGAGGAAACAGGAACAACTTTAGTGAATAGT
>NW_022971658.1:0-248 GCF_012274545.1 Fukomys damarensis
GTTGGGGAACAAACGCAGGAGAGGACTATAAACAAAGCCATCCAGAAGTCTCACCAAAGAAACAACAGGGCTCCGGGTCTCTGCCAATAGTCCGCTTCCAGCAGATACTGGTTTCCAAAAAAAGACAACTCACGGTACATAGCATGCCCTTCAAGGCTGTATTGGCAAGTCCATAAACACTTCAAAATGGTAGTGTGGCCATTTATTAAGAAGGTCTCAACGGCCTGTAATCCTAGCTCAAAGGAAAT
>NW_022971659.1:0-208 GCF_012274545.1 Fukomys damarensis
AAATAAAACAAAACAATAAAATACATCTGAATGTCTTACTATATAATAATTTAGAAAAGAAACAGCCTATTTGAAAACTAAAGAGTTGTAATCCTTTAGAAAAAATAAAACAGAGCTGGAGATATAGCTCAGTGATGGAGCAATCCTAGGGGTTCAATCCCAAGTATCACAAACAAAAAACTAACTTTGTATGTTTCTGAATTTAAAG
>NW_022971660.1:0-500 GCF_012274545.1 Fukomys damarensis
CCCTTCTGTATAAAACCTTCTGCCATCATCATTATATTTGCCCTTGCCATCTTTTTAGTTATTCTGTCTTCGGGTGGATCCCTGTTTGTGAACACCTTCATTGCTACACTTATCAATTTTTCCCTATTCTCTCCTTCAAAGCCCTCAATTCTCTGTAATTTTTTCTGAATATCTGGGGCCGACTGAGTTACAAAAGCCAGATTAATTGCCTGCCTGTTCGCTGGAGTGTCTGGGTCAATTGGAGTGTACGTGCGGTACGCCTCCAGTAAACGCTCCAGGAAGGCTGAGGGGGATTCCTCAGGCCCTTGTAGGACCTCACTTACCTTGCTCAAATTGGTAGGCTTGCGAGCGGCTCCCCTAAGGCTGGCCAGGAGATGATAGTTGCGAAGAGCTTCCCTACCTCCGGTGGAATTAGATTCCCATTTGGGACGGGAGATGGGGATTTGTGCTTCAACTCGGGCCTGTTGTTGTTGGTCGTCGACAAGCCCCTTAGTTCCCCC
>NW_022971661.1:0-1126 GCF_012274545.1 Fukomys damarensis
AAAAACTAAACTGTTGGGGTTTTTATTCCTAGATTTGTACTTCTTTGCATATGCAAAAAGTAGATTTAATTCTTCAAAATACTACAGTGATCTCTGAGAAGAACAAATTAGAATCTGATTATGTAGCCGCATCTTCACAATTGCGTCTGACAGAGGTAAGATTTTCATACTTTATTTTTATTTTGGAATTCCAGCCTCTAGCCAGTTTGGAAACATACCATGTGTTATGACAATATATGGTTGTTGTGTTATTTCATTTATAAATTTAATGAATTCTGCTAATGAACAAATAATAATTGAAACAGTCACTGTCAGTGGCTGTATTGGAGTCAGACTCCTAGGGTTTGGCGCTGCTCAATGACTGAGACATGTGCTCAAATAAACTTTAAAATTGAAAGAGTGGCTGTGTAACCTTGGCAGTTTAATCTTATGTTACTATCCTACTATGAAACAATAAATACTGAAATAGTATATGAAGTGGAAGAAATATGATGCATTAAATTAAAACCTAAAGAAGATTTGGCAGCAGTGTGATAGTGACGATTTGAATCTCCAAAATCCTTTTCCAAAAACAGAAGAGGACCTACAATAATATAACAAAGCAATGGATAACATGTACAGCAACAAAACTACATTTTAAGGTATCCCTGTTGGTGTACTGCAATACTGACCTGATGCTAAGTACCTAGAGTTAGTATCATACCAGACAACTTTGGGCATAATCCTTTGTAAGACTTTCCTTCAAATATTTTCTTACAAGTTCAGGGATCCCTAGGCCACCTACTCTTCCGACCAGCTGTCTACAAATTCAGAGCTTTCTACTCAGGTTCAGTAATTCACTGAACAACTAAAAACTCAAAAGAACATTATACTTACAATTGTAATTTTATTATAAAACATACGCATCAAGACTAGCCAGATGAAGAGGTGTAGAACTACATTTGGAGTGTTCTAAACATAGTTTATGTACCATTTCAGTGTGGAATCTTTTTCTTAACATTGTGTGTTAAGAAAAGTAACAGTGTGTCTTTTTCTTAACATTGCTATATGCTCAACAATCAGGAAACCATGCTTCAGTGCTAGGATTTTATTGAATTTCTGTTACATGGACATGGTTGATAGAATC
>NW_022971662.1:0-231 GCF_012274545.1 Fukomys damarensis
AATGAGGGAAAAAACTTTTACCAGCTGTTCCTCAGACAAATGTCTACTATCTAGAATATGTAAAGAAAATAAAAATCAGACCTCCCAAATTAAAGACACAATTCAAAATGGACACCTGAAATGAACAGACATTTCTCAAACAAAGAAGAAGAAATACCAAGTAAACATGAAAAAGATGTTCCACGTCACTGGTCATTTGAGAGACGCAAATAAACACAACACTGAAATTCC
>NW_022971663.1:0-358 GCF_012274545.1 Fukomys damarensis
GTAAATCAATCATGCAAGGCAAGAAAGAAAAGGTAGAGGGTGAAAATATAAAAGAGCCAACAACAGAACAATATCACAACAAAGTTAAGTCTATGCATATCAGTTATGAACATCAGTGTCAATGTCATCTATTCACCCATCAAGACAAATGACTGGCCTGAAGTATTCAGAAGCAACGCTCTACAATATATTGTACACAAGAAAGACACCCAAGATAAAAGAAACAAAAAGGAAGAAAGTGAAAGTGTTGGAAAACTGTTCAAGGTGGCAGGGTCCCAAAAAATACTGGGGTATTCACTTTTTCCCAAAAAAGTAATTTTCAAAACAAAATTGATTAAGAGAAATAAAGACAAGCAGA
>NW_022971664.1:0-205 GCF_012274545.1 Fukomys damarensis
CACATCTTATATGGAGTACAACTGTATTCCTTTTTGTTTTTAGATCTCTGACTGGCATCGATTATAACACAGCAGTGAGGCGCTTGAATCGGAAAAGCCCTTAAGGCTCAAGAGAGTGCAAGCAGCTCAGAGTGCACACAGCCCTGCCAGATCTCTGTACACTTGGAGATAGGTTCATTGTGAGGTTAGAACACAAACGCACTCT
>NW_022971665.1:0-289 GCF_012274545.1 Fukomys damarensis
TGTGGCATACAACAGTAAACATTTTTGGTCGAACGTGTTCCTTGAAAGTGGTAGCCAGATACGTTTACTTTTTCTGTGGTGCCTCTCAGCTTGTGTGCGATCATGTTGAAAACACATATTTTCTCTGAGTAGACAGCAGTGGAGGACCTCCAGGTTACAGTGCTGGAGATGAGACGAACCCTGATTTGTTGGGACATGAAATACTATGCCGCCTCGGCCCTCGGGCCCTTGCTGTTGGCCTCACGACTGTCTCTCTTCATCAGGCGGGGGTCACTCTGTCAGTCATGCT
>NW_022971666.1:0-466 GCF_012274545.1 Fukomys damarensis
AACAGTTTTACATCGCTCTGGTCATCCCCCATCTAATGAAAAGGCAGGAAATGAGAGACATGGTATATGTGGTGCAGTAGTGGGGAAAGTGATGTAAGGAAGAAGCAGGAAAATGAGGAGCATGGATGGGAATAAGATGAAGCCAGGTCATGAAGGACTTTTGGCTGTGAGGAAAGATGAGAGTTCACTGGGCACCTGTTCTTGCAGGGTCTCAAGGGGCACAGAAGCCTACCCGGTGGGCTTGTAGGAGTAAACGTGATGCTGCCACGCAGCCAATGGACTGGGAATTTGGAAGAGAGATCCAAGGAATGGGGGGAGCCACCAGCATGAGCTTGGTGGGCAGGGAAATAGTACATAAGAAGGAAGGGGCCTCTCTGAGATGCGGGAGAGAAGAAAAGGTATGCTGCTTCAGAAGGTATAGAAAAGTCTATTCAAGATATTGGAGCTCATCAAGCACATTACTGTG
>NW_022971667.1:0-1106 GCF_012274545.1 Fukomys damarensis
GGTTATTAGGTACACACCTGAAACACGAAGACCAAAGTAACCAGCACAGTACAGCTACACACAAGAGCCCATTAGTGCTGATAAAACCTAGTTCAGCTATTGGAGGAGCAGCACAGGGTGACAAACAGCTTCTCTGCTACAAAGGTGGCAGGAAATCTATCAAACTGGACAATAAAATTGCAATTGAGTTTCTCTGGCTTTTTATAGCAGCTGCATGTATCCTGGTGCAACTCGGCAAAAGCTATCCAATACTGCAACATTAGTTCTTTACACACCAGCTCTTTATCAAGAACTGTGACATAAATTTGTGTTACTGAGATGCAAAATAACTGCAAAAAAATAAGCATCAATTAAAATACTGTGTACATTTTAAAACTCTTTGAAACAGATTTTTAGATGAGAGAAAATTTACCCATTTGCTTCAACTCTATCTTAAACCTTATTATTAAGTACTGATGTGAAGATCCTTACTGCATAATTTGTTCATTTCATTTTAAAAATAGATATCAAGTTTTAAAATTTCAAAAGAATGAGCACAGCAATTAATCAAATAAATTACTCTGTAAAAATATTTTGTGAAAAGTCTTTTAATCAATGAAGAAAATCCAAAAAAAGAAATAAAGCTAAAAATCTTACATGAAACTTAAGAGTAGAAACTATAAAAACTTTGCTTGCCCTCTCAAAGTAATGCTTTACCATTTATTTTTCAAAGAATACTTTCACAGCAAAAAGTGATGGATCTAGTTTCACTCAGATAATAACACTCTGCAAATAACAGCATTTATACCATTTTATAACTGTAATCTCATACATTGAATCACAGGTTGGTACCTGTCCAAAAAAAGTAGACAGAAGAGGCTTCTCCTTTAAGGAACTATTTTCTTTTCCTTTCTTTTATCTTACTGAGTTTATTGGTACATTGTAAGTATACAGTACAGCTACATTTATCATTGAGATCTTGTACCTTTACATGACAGACCTTGGTTCTCATTTTTCCCCATACTCCTGCATTCCCTTCACCCTCTCCACCCTTCCCTATTTATAAAAGACTTTGTTTCCATTTTTTCCTTTTCTCATATTTTTTCTTGTCCCTTATTTCCTTTCCC
>NW_022971668.1:0-203 GCF_012274545.1 Fukomys damarensis
AAAATTAAAAACAAATAAGTTTATTAGAAAATTTCAAGTTAATGGTAAAGTTACTGAAAAAAACATCCTCAAGTTAATACATGAATGTTTGTAACAAAATGAAAATCTCTTATCTCAACAGTAAAACTAAATTCTAAAACGCAATTAAACACCATTTTCAAGGGTCTGAAACTAATTCTGAATGAAGTCTTCTCCATCAAAGC
>NW_022971669.1:0-226 GCF_012274545.1 Fukomys damarensis
GCCCCGCCTGCTGCCCTTCCCTCCTCCCCACCTTCAGAGGAGGCTGCGCCGGCCGGTGCAGGGAGGGCGCGACCCATTACTGTCGTCAGCAACGCATTTTGACTTTGCGGTGTCAGATCATCTTACTCCGTTTTTCTTGTATGGCTCGTTCGTCTAAAAATCAGGGAATTGAACCCAGGACCTTGCACTGAGCTGCGTCCTCAGCCTTTTAAAAATTTCTTTCTGG
>NW_022971670.1:0-492 GCF_012274545.1 Fukomys damarensis
CCTGGGCTCTGTCCCCATGGTCCCCACACAGGGAGCCCAGGAGGTGCAGGGCAAAGGGGCTGAGAGCCCGAGGAGGGCAGGGTAAGGGTCCCAGAGAGCTGCAGCCGGGAGTGACAGGGACCACAAGATGGGCCAGGCATGGCCAGCAGGGCAGTGGGAGTGAGAACACACTGGGCAGAGGGTTCTGGGTGGAGTGGCACTGGGTGGCCAAGGGGTCAGCGCTCCCAAGAGCCTGGAGCTCTAGGGCCTGTGGCAGGAAGAGCCAGGGAGCGAGAGGTCAGGGGAGGCTGGGCGGCTCTGGGCCCCAGGAGGCCCCGGTGGAGGACCTGGCCTGTGAGGGGGCGGGGGCTCTGACCTGCTGGTGCCCATGGCTCAGCCCTTGTCCCTGAGCAGCTGGGCACCAGCCTCTCCTCTGCCTGGCATGGGCAGCTGGGGCTGGGCAGGGCCGAGGGCTGGGCCTCGGGAAAGGTCACTGTGCTGAGCCCTCCAGCC
>NW_022971671.1:0-241 GCF_012274545.1 Fukomys damarensis
GAGGAGGCGGGGCCTAGTGCAAGATAATCAGGTCATGAGAGGACCACAGGTCCTGTCCTCACAAGTAAGTTGGTACCCACCACGGTGGTTGTTTTAAAGCAAGACACCCCCACCCCACCCCGCCTATGACCTTTTCTGTCACAGTCATTTCCTTTCCTGCTCTGTGTCATACTGTGGGGCAGCCAGGAAGATCCCCGCCAGAGGCCCCATAGATGGGACCACTTGATCTTGCATTTTCAGC
>NW_022971672.1:0-1669 GCF_012274545.1 Fukomys damarensis
TACCTCTGCCCATCTCCCCCCACAGTCGTATGCCTTGAATAATAACTAAAATGTATTTATTTTTCACTTGATTGGTGCGGTGGATACGGGGATTTAGACCTACTTCTGCCACTTTTCTGATGTGATGAGTCTCCTCCAGTCTCTTTCCTGCCTTTATGTGCATATGGGTCAGACCCACAGTGTCTGTAATACAACCACTCTCTCCTTTTGCTAAGGGGAAGTTAATCTAAGTTATAGAGTTGTATTTTTTAAAAAATTTAATGCCCCACAGTGAGTATTCTTGGTTTTATTCCTGTCTCCTGCTTGTTTCTTGTTTTTTGTTTTTGTTTTTGTTTTTGTTTTGCCATTCTCATCTCCATCTCTATAGCTAACAGCTTAATCGATGTGTTATTCTTGCTCGTGCTAGCTACTGCCTCTCCAGAGTTTAGCTGTTCAGAGACGTTTGCACAGTTACCAAGTGTGCATCGAGCCCCACCCACCAGCACCTCCAACGTCACCATCACCTCATCCGTTCTCTCTGTAACACTCCAACCCCGGAAGCTTAGGCTGCATCAGGAACGTGGGCTCTGTGTCCCACACAAGCTTTCACCATGGTGAACACGCAGACTCACGCCCTGAGCCGCAAGAATGTGAGAGAGCCCATGGGGAGTGGGCAGACTTGGAAAGATTTCAGATTTCAATGCATTTTAAAATAAGTATACTTCCATGAAACTATATATAAAGCTAGTCAAATACCATTTTATGATCATATCTGCCCATTTCCATGAAAAATTAATAAAATTTGATTCCCCTCCATACAAGTTGTGCTCTTTTGTAGCAGTGGTGAGATATTTCAAATGCACGAAGTAATTCATTTATTGGAAAACTACTGATTTGGATCATCTTTGCTAGACTAGAAATTCTGATTATCTGGTAAGACACTGCTGGGTTAAAAGTAAACAAATAGTTTACATGAAACAAATTAGCAGGTGCATAAAAATAGTTTTGAAGCAAGAGGATAGATAATTTGAAAAACTGTTTGAACTTCTTGCCACTTAATCTCTCTTCCATTTTGGTCCTCATTGGCAGGTTATGGACTGTGAGTTTTTCAAAGAAGAGGAAACGTGGCACATCGAAGGTTGTCTGCCTGACTTGCTTCATTTTTACCACTAGCTTCTCTTAGTTCTTTGAAAAGAAAGTTTTGTATTAATATCTTCTCAGTGCTTCTTCGTAAAAGAGAACTTTTTTTGTTGATGTCTTGCATTCTTAGTAATTACTTGATAATGATACAAAGTGTTAAAAGAAAAGCAGTAAACGTACTTATAATAGCATAGGATGGATCCTAAACATGGATTCCAGCTATTGTGTATGCTGAGGAAAGAATCACAAGTGTACATCAGTGGTAGCAGAAAAGCAGCTACATTAATGGAAGACCTCAGGCATGATCTGACACTGACTTGTCCTGATTGATCCCAGCCTACTCTGACATTTCCCTCTTATCTCCCATCCCCATCCTTTCAGATCAGGTCAACTTTTGTATCCTAAAAGAGAACTTTCTTCCTTTGTAAGAATTATTCATTCAGAGATTGTCACACCTTGAATAATAATTATTCATTTGTTGTTGTTGTTTTTTAGTCATTTCTGGGATAATAAAGATGACAATTTATAGAACTAAGTCAGTTTTGTCATT
>NW_022971673.1:0-321 GCF_012274545.1 Fukomys damarensis
GTTTTTACAAAGCCCTAACCCTCCACGTCTGACACTTGCCTGTAATCTCAAGCCCTAAGGGAGGCTGACGGGGAAGGATCTTACCTTAGAACTCAACTTGGGAAATTGAGGAAGTTAGCGAGATTCTGATTCAAAATAAAAAAAAGGTTTAGAGATGTAGCTTGGTCTTGGGTTTAATCCCTAGTAATCCCAACTATACGCCTGGCCTTTCCTCCCTGCACACGCACGCATGCACGCACACACACACACACACACACACACACACACACACACACACCTTATCATTTCCTAGCTCAAAGTTATTCTCCAGCTACTCCTCAA
>NW_022971674.1:0-339 GCF_012274545.1 Fukomys damarensis
TGCTGGCTGCAGCCCTGAAGTGGCAGCGGCCACCAGAACAGGAGCACCAAGGACTCCTGGGTGCCCCCGGGCTCCCAACTGTCCTTCTCACCTGGCCCTCTTCTTGGGTCGAGGTCGATCACCTCCGCCTCTCTGGCTTTCCCGCTCACTGATGCAGGGACCCCAGGATGAGCAGGGTGGCTGCAGAGCCCTGTGGCGTCTGCTGGTGGAACTGGGCCCGCTGTGGGGAAGCAGCATTTTGCTGCCCGCAGTCACGACTTCATGAGACAAAGCACTGACTCTACATAGGCCTCAGCAAGAAGGGGACGTGCGGCCGGTCTTTCTCCCCCCAGCTGTTCC
>NW_022971675.1:0-216 GCF_012274545.1 Fukomys damarensis
ATGGCCTTATTAAAATTAAATGTTTAAAAATAGGGAAGGGTGGAGGAGGTGAAGGGAGGGCAACGGGATGGGGAAAAATAAGAGCCAAGATGTATCATGTAAAGGTACAAGATCTCAAAGATGAATGTAACTGTATTTTATACCTAAAATGACTCAATAAAGAAAGAAAATTTAAAAATTAAATGTTTTTAAAATGTCATAAAATGTTTATTTTTC
>NW_022971676.1:0-287 GCF_012274545.1 Fukomys damarensis
GACTAACTCCCTTCAATATATCCAATTCAAAATATCTAAATATAAAAGAGGAAAAGGAACAAATTTTTTCCTCCATATTTTTTGTGAAACTCCTCTTTCCAGAGTTCAAACTGTTGTAACAAAGTCGCCAGGCATTTTGATGAACTGAATAGTCTATAACAATAATTACTAAAGGGTCACAAGTTAACAATGACATATAGTATGGATTACTCAATAAAAATACGGCATAGGTTCCTTTAAAATTTTTAGAAAGTCCAGATAAGCAAAAAGAAAAGTAAGAGAACTCT
>NW_022971677.1:0-217 GCF_012274545.1 Fukomys damarensis
CAAGGAAATACTGAATGAATTAATGCTGGACTTTTGAAGTCTCTGTTGTCAGTGTCTCAACATCCAGCAACTCAAACCTCTGAGATCAAAGAAGGAAGATAACAATGGCTGGCTATACAGTTCAATGTAATAATCATTCCCTTGTTTGTTCATCAAACACTGTGCAATGACTGTTCCAGACTTTTCACCACATGCTGGAAACACAGTTAAGACAAGG
>NW_022971678.1:0-251 GCF_012274545.1 Fukomys damarensis
ATATGGGGGGAGAAAGGGGAAATGCCCAGCTGCACAAAACATTAAAAAATGAGGTTGCCCAGATGTCACCTGAAGCGGCGAGAAGATGGGCTGGGGCAGGCTGGGTTCCCAGGGGCGTGAAGGAGTTTGGCTGGAAGGAAGCAGAGGAGCGGGCTGGGCGTGTGCGTGCATTGGGCAGGACATGTGCGCACACACAGAGCGCGTGTGCTGCTGTGATGTGGCCATGAGCTGAGGAGGTCTCTAGCGGGGTG
>NW_022971679.1:0-2091 GCF_012274545.1 Fukomys damarensis
TCAACTCTGCAGTTCCCTTCTTCATCTGGTCCACTGTCTGCTTCCTCGACGGTCTCCTGAACACAGGACCTTTGCTTCCCTACTCCCTGCTGGCACACAGTAGGGCCGGATAAACACTGAAGGAATGGACGGCTGGATGGACGGACAGACCTCTTTAACCTTCCCAACTAATCTGAAGACGCCAAGGGCATGTTTCTCCCTGGTGTCCTCCACAGTAATAGACAATTTTACTGCCTGATTGCCTTTAACATGGCATCTATCAGTTGGTTTTCTTCTGAGCAGCTGGAAATAGACGCCTCCACCTAAGACACGTGACACAGAAAAGCACGTATTTTCCATCCTTCCGGCCAGCACCGCAGCACGGCACACGCGTCACGTCTCTGTGTCCTCCATCAACCCTGTGAAGTGCTCTTCATTCTCTCTTTAATTCATCATTCACTGAGATTCAGAGAGGTTGACAGACTTCCTCAAAGTCACACAGCCAGAAGGTGTGGGAACCAAGACTTGAGCCTAAATCTGACTCAAAGCCCAAGGCCTGAAGGTTATCAAGACAAGCCAGATGCTTTTGGGATTCAAAGAGCTCCTCCTCCAGTAGCAGAGACAGATACAGATGGTAATTATCAAGAGAAAATGAAGCACACTGAATGGAAATAAAAATGAACAAGCAGCCGAGTGCACGGAGAGAAAGCATAGGCGTGGATCGAGTCCCAGCCCATCCCCTCCATGGCTGAGTGACCGTATACAGTACTCTTTCCTCTCTATGCCTCAGTTTCCTTGCCCTTAAAGTGGGAATAACAGCAGTGACCTGCCTCAGTGTTGTATGAGATTAAAAGATAATGGCCAAATGCCAGTGCCGTGGGGCAGAGAAAGAGAAGGTTGGTAAACCTGTCCCTCCAACCACCGACTCTTTCCACCCTAAAAGACCTGGGACTCCTGGAGGAAAACACTCAGGACCTGGGCCCTGGCAGGAAAGAGGCATCAGGAGGAGCCTGGCAGGCACAGAGCAGAGCCAGGGCGGGTTGGGGAAGGGTCTCTTAGGTCCTCCAGACCCTGGAGTTACAAAACAAGCTGTGATCCTGGCCTGGGTTCAAATGGGCAGCAGAAGAAATCTCCCTAATCCTTCCCGAGGACACAGAAAACTCCTCTGGAGTTCTAATCACGGACAGGTTATCCCATCCGGCTGGACTAAGCAGTTTGGCAGGAGGACACAGAAAGGCTCTTGGGCCCAGAGGGGAGGGTGCCGGAAGCAGGCCCCTCCAAGGAGAAAAGCCTCTTTCCGCCAGGATTAGGGATTAGCTGCTGGGGACCAGCCAGGCGCCCTCCCCACCACCTAGGACTCCTGGGCCTGCAGCCACCCCCTCCACTGCCCCTCCAGGGAGCACAGAACCAGAGTGGCGCTGACCTCTCGGGGCACAGGGCCACCCGAATGCTGCCCACCACAGGCCGGACCCTGGCTCCACCAAGCCCACACTCACATCGACAGCCACCCACTACCCACGCTGGTCACGGAACGCCCAGCAAGCACTGCAACATCAACACGCCCCAGACCTGCTCCCTGCTGTCTCCCCCTTTCTTCCTGGCTCCTGGGGCACCACCCGCCCCAGTGTCTCCCCGGTCTCTGGGGCTCTGTCCTCTCTCACACGTTCCCTCCCAGGTCTGCACAGTCCCACAGTGGTCAGAGCGGCTCAGAGCCATCTCCCTTACCTCAGCCTCCACCCCAGGCTTTCTCCCAGGTCAAGATTTTTCTACCCAGCCCACATGGCCACTCCCTTGGTGGCTCTGGCTGTGAGATGTGGGGACGCGGGGCGGGGGGCGGTGACGTGAGTGGTGCGCAAGGTCTGCCCTCCCCACTTCCAGCCAGGCCCGGGTGGCCACTCACTTGCCCAGGAAGCACTTGGGCACGGTGCTCAGCTTTCTGCGGCGGTCCTTGATCAGATTCACTTTCTTGCTCATCATCAGGTGGTAGAGCTTCTCACCCTTCTCCGCGATCATGACGTAGGAATCACGCTCCATACCCAGCTTCAGACCTGCGGCGGGCAGATGGGCGCAGTCAGCACTAGGGACCGTGCCAGCCCCAGCCCACCTGCCCCC
>NW_022971680.1:0-707 GCF_012274545.1 Fukomys damarensis
TTGAAGTACAGAAGCTTTTTAGTAAGATGAGATCCCAGTTGTAGATTCTATCTGCTAGTTCCCATGCTACCTATACCAATGTCTTCCTTTTATAACACAATTAAAACCGACAAGGAAACACACATATTTGCTTGGTAAATCACTTCTGCACACCTTCTCTCAATGTACCTAGGGCTTCTGGTCTTGTATCTTTCTATCCTTTTAATAAGACAAACATACAGAATCCTTTCATATCAAAAACATATCTCTTGTACTTACAGCCTTCTTAATATTTTTTTCTCCATCTCACTATAAACCTTTATAGCAAAATTGCTTCAGTTATTTAAAAGTATCCATTTTTTTCTGTTCTCAAGTTGTTACATTTAAAAATTTGACTGACTGCCAATAGAACAGTAGTAACCTTGAGTGCTTCATCAACAAAGTACAGAAAAGAGCAGGTTAACCCTATAATTACAATTCAAGAATTTGCAAGGCACAAGAAATATTTTAAGCACTCCAATTAAACATGAACTCATTGGAACAAAGATACATTTATCAATTAGCTAAAATTTGTAATTTGATTTCTCATGTAAAATCTCTATATGTCTGGCAGAGGCTGGTTGCAGTTTTTCTGGATTCCAGACTTTTGCAGGCAGTATCAGGCCGATAACACAGCCTTGGCCTTAGGGCTCTTAATGCTGGGAATGTTTTTCACTGTTTTGCTTTAT
>NW_022971681.1:0-202 GCF_012274545.1 Fukomys damarensis
GACCGCCCTCCGGGAAGGTAGGAATCAGGTGGTGGGTTAGGGTTAGGGTTAGCACAGGTGAGCCCCACAAGGAAGGAGTCACACAGCAGAGGATTTGGGCGTGAGAGGTAAGGTGAGGGCAGTGAGTTTTGTGAAGCTCGGATGTGCCGCAGCTTTCCCTGGGAGCGGAGCCTTGCCGCCTTGACAGAATCGGGAGTGATGG
>NW_022971682.1:0-216 GCF_012274545.1 Fukomys damarensis
GTGGAATACTTCACATTGATGAAACTGACCGCTTTCGCTTTAAACGGCTAAGCTGCGAGAGAAACTGTTTCCCGGGGAAATCAGCACTTTAATCGGCAGAAGCCCTCGGCAAAGCGCGTTTGTGTTCTAACGTCAAACTGAACCTATCCCCAAGTATACAGAGTTCTGGAGGCCTGTGTGCACTCAGAGCTGCTAGGCACTGCCTTAGGCCTGAAG
>NW_022971682.1:277-483 GCF_012274545.1 Fukomys damarensis
AAAAGGACTACAGTTGTACTCCCCATAAGAAGTGGACTTCACTGGTAAACTCACAGAGTTGCAGCACCTTTCTCTGTGGAGTACTTCACATTCATGATACTGACCACATTTGCTTTAAACGGCTAAGCGGGGAGAGAAGCTGTTTATCGGGGAAATCAGCACTTTAAACGGCAGAAGCCCTCGGCAAAGTGCGTTTGTGTTCTAAC
>NW_022971683.1:0-806 GCF_012274545.1 Fukomys damarensis
ACTGGCGTTGCATACTTAGCACAGACTGGCTGACCCTCTTGATTCTTCCAGTCATCTTGAGTTTATTACATGTGCAGGCATTTGAGGCTTTGCATGAATATATTCTGCTTTATTATTTTTAGTCATGTTGTTAGTATTCCCTATTACAAAGTAAATTGTTCAGGCCAGGATTCTTTCAGCATATTTCAGGCAACCGGCTGTATCTCACAGGTATCCAATTAAGAGTGATGCAATTTCCTAAACTGAGGCATGCCAACGTAAGACTGCCATCATTATCTCGGGTAGCTCGAGACAACTCCAAATTCCAAGCAAGCTCCAAGTCAGAAAAATCCAGAATGGAGAAGCTGGGGGATTTTCAATAAATTTTAAAAGTTAATTCTAGAACCACAACAGTATAAAAAACATGACAGGATGTTTCTGAAACTCTAACAGCTCTCACAGGCATTCAGATCAGCACAGCAGAAAGCTAAACAGTATTAAAAAGTCATGTGGCCCAGTGTCCCTCAAACAGGCATTTTAACTGACCACTTAAACACAGGGATTACAATGGCCTTCTATCCCAAAACCTTAAGTTTAAGGTTACTCCTTAATACAAGTAAGTAGTCCATTTCACTTCAAGACATACCAGTTTAGGGCTGGGGATTTAGCTCAGTGGTTCCACTGCCTGTGGAAGCACAAGGACCCAAGTTCAATCCCCATACCAAAAAACAAACAAAAACAAACAAAAAACCAAAACAAAACAGGAAAGTCTAAATTTTGATCCAAAAACATGAAAGGCGCGGGATGGAAAGAAAGCAAGGTAAACT
>NW_022971684.1:0-231 GCF_012274545.1 Fukomys damarensis
TCATAAATAGGACACAGTTCTTGCGTTTGGGTAGTCTGGAGTATCAATGCTATTTATTGAGTTCAATTAAGACACTTAAAACCACATCATTGTTGCATTCATATTTTTGATAGTCATATTACATTATTGATAGATTTTGTGCCTTAGTTTCTCCTCCTATAGAATGGGGATGACAATAATGTACTTGAAGGATTTTGCACAGATTAAATAAATTAATACATTTAAAATGAT
>NW_022971685.1:0-404 GCF_012274545.1 Fukomys damarensis
TTATTGTCTGTCTTCTTAATAACTGCCATTCTTTCCAGAGTAAGTTGTAATCTCAGTGCTGTTTTAATTTGTATTTCTTTAACAGCTAGAGATGTTGAACATTTTTTCACATATTCGTTGCCCATCTGTACTTCTCCTGAGAAGTGTTCATTTTGCTTGCCCATTTCTTGACTGTATCTTTTATTTTACGTGGTCTAATTTGACACAAATACCTGTAATTAAAGAATTCATAAATTGCAGAATTACCAATGTGAAGACAGAGTATCTGAAATTGAGCACAAAATGGTAAATTATGACAAAGTACTCAAAGAAGCCACAAAAAAAGAGAGAACAAGAAAAGACCATACAATAGTGACTAGATGACACTAAGAAGACTAACTTAAGGCTAACTGGAATTACAGAAA
>NW_022971686.1:0-606 GCF_012274545.1 Fukomys damarensis
TTTGTGGCTAGAAGTATGAATGGTGCCCTATAAGACAGTCACAATGATAAGGACCATATAGGTCCTAGAAATGACTCTGAGGTCATTTGGGAGAGATTTCAGGCCACTTGTGTACTTGGAATACAGTGAGGAAGCTGGAGATCAGGCTCAAGAGCAGACATGTTTTGTTGGTTTTGTAAGCTGCTTTTTCCATGGTGAAAGGCACAGAAAAGGAGAATTAGGACAGGGTCCCCAAACTGAAGCATTAGTATAAATTCCTTCTTGTCTAAATCTAAAGGCTAGTACTGCCAATGCCGGATCAGCTGGTGGTGGTATGTAAATGGGATACGGCTGCTATCTTAGTCTGTTTTCCGTTGCTCTAACAAAATGCCTGAGAATGGGTATTTTATTTTTTTAAAAAGAGGTTTCTTTATCTCACAGTTTTGGAGGCCAGAAGTCCAAACAGCATGGTGCTGGCTCCCATGACCACTTCCCTGCCCAATGCTTCCCTAGCTGTGTCACAACATGAAGGAGGATATCATGATGGAACATGTGTGGAAGAGGTCAAATTGGTAAGATGGGAAGCCAGAGAGGGCCCAGTCTTGATCTTTTTATAACAACACGAAC
>NW_022971687.1:0-566 GCF_012274545.1 Fukomys damarensis
GAAACTGACCGCTTTCGCTTTAAATGGCTAAGCGGCGAGAGAAGCTGTTTCCAGGAGAAAACTGCACTTTAAACAGCAGAAGGACTCGGCAAAGTGCGTTTGTGTTCTAACATGAAACTGAAGCTTTCCCCAAGAATACAGCGTTCCGGAGGCTTGTGCGCACTCAGAGCTGCTAGGCACGCCCTTAGGCCAGAAGGGCTTCTCTGCTAAAAGTGCCTCACAACAGTGTTTCAATCTCTGCCAGGCAGAGACCCACAAACAAAAAGGACTACAGTTGTACTCCCCATAAGAAGTGGACTTCACTGGTAAACTCACAGAGTTGCAGCACCTTTCTCTGTGCAGTACTTCACATTCAGGAAACTGACCGCTTTCGCTTTAAACGGTAATCAGCGAGAGAAGCTGTTTCCCAAGGAAAACTGCACTTTAAATGCAGAAGCCCTCTGCAGAGTGCGTTTGTGTTCTAACGTCAAACTGAAGCTATCCCCTAGTATACAGAGTTCTTTAGGCTTGTGTGCACTCAGAGCTGCTAGGCACTCCCTTAGGTCTGAAGAGCTTCTCTGCTAAAA
>NW_022971688.1:0-212 GCF_012274545.1 Fukomys damarensis
CAAGGGCAGACCTGAGGGACCCCTAGACCTGCCCTACAGGCTCCACTACCTCCCAGCACCCCCACAGGAAAGAGTGCCCACAGTGACTTCTGGGGCCGTGTGTCTGGACCTCAGCGCCAGAGCACGAGTCCAGCTAGTCCACCACACAACACCTGTGATGCTCAGTAGCCGCCGGAGCCGGGCTGTGAGAGAGGTGCCTCTGGTCACACAGG
>NW_022971689.1:0-272 GCF_012274545.1 Fukomys damarensis
GAGGATAGGGTCTTGCTAAAAGCTGTCCAGGCTGGGTTCTTACTTGCGATCCTCCTCTCTCAGCGTCCCAGAAGAAAAGTGCAAGTGCAAGTGGCTGCAACTTTGAGCGTTCATGTGAATAGTAATGGTAAAAAACACCAAACTTTGACTTCCCATAGGGTCATCGGGGCCGCAAGCCATGAACTGATGAAACATGATGTCATAAGGGGGGTAAACTGCACGAAATTTGAGACAACACCACCAGTTCAATCCCCTGTGCTTGATGGCAAAAC
>NW_022971690.1:0-213 GCF_012274545.1 Fukomys damarensis
AGAGTTCCCGAGTTCAAATCCTAGCTCCAGCACTTACTGGGGATGTGAGCTTGGGCAAATTACCTCACCCTCCAGGTAAGCGTTCAGTGACTATAATAAATAGCCAAGAGAACGGATTTGCAGACGGCAAAGGTTTCTTTTGTCTCGCCGTCTGGAAGTCTGAGGCCCTGGGTGGGGCTCCGTCACCTTTCCACCTGTGGTAAAGCAGCATGT
>NW_022971691.1:0-207 GCF_012274545.1 Fukomys damarensis
GGAAATCACAACCTTTTTAAATCTCAGGATTGGAAAGAACCATAGAGGTCAGATAATCCATGTACCTTGTAATGACTTGTTGGGAAACCTCTCTGTCTGCTGCAGAGTGATGCACAATTGATAATTTGGGCAGAAGCTTGGCATCTGGGCATTTTGATGACAGTTCCTGTAGCAAGTTTACGACAAAATTATTTAGTCAGTGAAAAT
>NW_022971692.1:0-262 GCF_012274545.1 Fukomys damarensis
TCGGATCTTTATAATTTCCTCTCTTGTTCGAGCTTTGAGTTTTTCTTGCTCTTGTTTTTCTAGAAGTCTAGGTTTCATCATTAGGTTGTTTATTTGAGCCCACTCTGTTTTCCTAGTGTGGGCATTCAATATTATGAATTTTACCCGTAGAACTGCTTTCATTGTGTCCCATAGATTCCTATATTTTGTATAGGCATTGTCATTCATTTGTAAAAACTGTCTAATTTCTTCTTTAATTTCCTCTGTAATCCATTGATTGTTT
>NW_022971693.1:0-691 GCF_012274545.1 Fukomys damarensis
CCCATCTGTAATCTAACTTTTTTCCTAATTGCATCACCACTTCTTCCTTGGAATTTCCATAACTTGCATCTGGACTATTCATAGCCTTGTATATTGCTGGTTATCATTTTTATAAATATGCGCCTCATCCCCTAATCTACCTAGGTGATGTGGGTTTTACATTCTTAGCATTAAACACAACTCCTCGCCAAGAGTAAATCCAGTGTTCATGAAGTTCTTTCTGTAAGCCAACACTTTACATTCCTACTACTGTAACGTTCGTGACAAGCTTGTGAGGTGGGTGCTACTATTATTTCCATTTTACACATGAAGACGCTGAGGGTCAAGTTCACTTCGGAAGCTTTCTCAAGGTCACCCAGCTTGAAGCTGGCTCACGCAGGCTTTGAACTTCTGTGGTCTGACTCCAGAGGCTCAACTTGTCTGCTATTCCATCTCCCTTGTGCTGCCTTCTTCAATAAAGGTTTCTTGTGGATCGAAAATACCCTCGCCCTTTTACCCTTCTGTCCTAGGTACTGTAGTTAATTCGTGTGGATAGAGTGGAGAAATCTGCAGGTGCAGAGTGTGTCTGGATCAACAGTATGGTGATAAAAAATAAACTAAGGAACAACAGCTACAGGACGTACCACCCTCTCTCTGTATTTTTTGTTGTTGCTGGGGATTGAACTCTGGTCCTTGTGCTTGCAAGGCAGGC
>NW_022971694.1:0-228 GCF_012274545.1 Fukomys damarensis
TTGCGAGACGGGCGCTGGAACCACTGGGCTAAATCCCCGGCCCTTCCATCAATAATTCTTCAGCCTGCAGTCTCTTTTGTTCTCTTTGCTATATCCATAATTCTGCTTTCTTTTAGGTAACAAAATTTCGCACTCTTTTAAAATCATAAAACATGATTTCTGCTTAGTAATTAGCCTGTCTTGTTTAGGATACCACTAAGTAATAGCAGACTTCAAACTGTTTATTTT
>NW_022971695.1:0-200 GCF_012274545.1 Fukomys damarensis
TCTAATCGTTATGAAATTGAACTGCTGAAACTTGTTTTTGAAAATTTTTGCCTTGCATTAATGGCTCCATTCCGTATTTATATTAAAATTTTACGCACTAACGAAAACAGAAAAGCTGCTCTATCTGTCTGCTGCCTGTTCCCTCTCGCAGTCATACATGTTCGTTCTGATGGAGGGAAAAGCTCTGAGGACCCCATCTG
>NW_022971696.1:0-401 GCF_012274545.1 Fukomys damarensis
GCAACTTTTACCTCTCCCACAGTCTTAGCTTCCTGCAGGTAGGGCCAGGGAATCAGCACGGCCGAAGCCTTTAGCAGACAGACCTTCCTCACGGCTACCACCCTCCTTCCAGCCCAATCTGCAAGCTGGAATCATAAAAACTCTGTTTCGGGGTTGTGTGAACATCAAATGAGATTACGCTTCAGAATACTTAGAGTCGTGCTTGGCACATACACAGTAAGATGTTCGATGTACTCTGGATGTTATTATTTTCCCTCCCTCGGGGATGCCAGCTGTTACTGGGATTATATAACGGCTGGAGCCATGGTTACACCTACAGAGAATGCAAACCAGCCTTCGAACATAGCTCTGGGCAGCCATGGGGAAATCACTCATGACGAGCAGCCTGGCGTTCATGATGG
>NW_022971697.1:0-231 GCF_012274545.1 Fukomys damarensis
TGCTTCGGCAACATCTGTGACGGTTTACATAGCAATCTGATTATAAAGAGAAGCCTCACTAGTCTAATGATAAGCTGCACATTATTTTAAAAACCAAGTGTGAAAAATAAGTCTCAAAAATCCTGCCAAAATTAAACATTTGGTTTAGCAAAATATTGACAACATGCGTTTGTCATACGTAGACTTAGCTGTCTAGGCCTCATGCTGCAAAAATCTTCCCCAAGCTTACAA
>NW_022971698.1:0-225 GCF_012274545.1 Fukomys damarensis
TTAAGGTTTTATTTGCGGGGAGATATTTTATACAACGTATCATTCTTTTGTGATTCTGTTGGCCTTTTGGCAGTTATCTGAGGTTATGATTCAGCACCCCAGATGGTCTCTGTTCGGTAGCTCCAGATCAGGGGAGCATACCATGTGTGCTCGAAGTGTATAGCCAGTGTTTAAGTTTGAAACAGTTATTACAATGAAGGAGACTGCCGTCACCTCTCCTATACT
>NW_022971699.1:0-6756 GCF_012274545.1 Fukomys damarensis
CTTTGGACTGAAGGGCTTCTCTGCCAAAAGTGCCTCACAACAGTGTTTCAAACTCTGCCAGGCGGAGACCTACAAACAAAAAGAAATACAGTTGTGCTCCACATAAGAGGTGGACTTCACTGTTAAACTCAGAGCGTTGCAGCACCTTTCTCTTTGGAGTACGTCACATTCATTAAACTGACCGCTTTCGATTTAAACGGCTAAGCGGTGAGAGGAGCTGTTCCCCAGGAATGCTGCACTTTAAACCACTCAAGCAATCTGCAAAGTGCGTTTGTGTTCCAACGTCAAACTGAACCTATGCCCAAGTATACAGAGTTCTGGAGGCTTGTGTGCACTCAGAGCTGCTAGACACTCTCTTAGGACTGAAAGGGTTCTGAGCTAAAAGTGCCTCACAACAGTGTTTCAATCTCTTCCAGGCAGAGACCTACAAACAAAAAGGAATACAGCTGTCCTCCCCATAAGAGGTTGACATCATTGGCAAACTCCCAGAGTTGCAGCACCTTTCTCTGTGGAGCACTTCACATTCATGAAACCTACCGCTATCGCTTTAAACGGCTAAGCGACCAGAGAAGCTGTTTCCAGGAAAACTGCACTTTAAACAGCTGAAGCCCTCTGCAAAGAGCGTTTGTGTTGTAACGTCAAAGTGAACCTATCATCAACTATACAGAGTTCTGGAGGCTTGTGTGCACTCAGAGCTGATAGGCACTCTCTTAGTTCGGAAGGGCTTCTCTGCTAAAAGTGCCTCACAACAGTGTCTCAATCTCTGCCAGGAAGAGACCTACAAACAAAAAGGAATACAGTTGTACTCCACATATGATGTAGACCTAACTGGTAAACTCACAGTGTAGCGGCACCTTTATCTGTGGAGTACTTCACATTCATGAAACTGACCGCTTTCGCTTTAAATGGCTTAGCGGCGAGAGAAGCTGTTTCCCGGAGAAACTGCACTTTAACCTGCAGAAGCCCACTGCAAAGTGCGTTTGTGTTCTAACGTCAAACTGAACCTATCATCAAGTATACAGAGTTCTGGAGGCTTGTGTGCACTCAGAGCTGCTAGGCACTCTCTTAGGCCTGAAGGGCTTCTCTGCTAAAAGTGCCTCACAACAGTGTTTCAATCTCTGCCAGGCAGAGACCTATCAACAAAAAGGAATACAGTTGTGCTCCACATAAGAGGTGGACATCACTAGTAAGCTCACAGAGTTGCAGCACCATTCTCTGTGGAGCACTTCACATTCATGAAACTGACCACTTTCGCTTCAAACGGCTAAGCAGTGAGAAAAGCTGTTTCCCGAGGAATAGTGCACTTTAAACCCCAAAAGCCCTCGGCGAAGTGCGTTTGTCTTCTAACCTCTAACTGAACCTATCCCCAAGAATACAGAGTTCTGGAGGCTTGTGTGCACTCAGAGTTGCTAGGCACTCTCTTAGGCCGGAAGGGCTTCTCTGCTAAAAGTGACTCACAACAGTGTCTCAATCTCTGCCAGGAAGAGACCTACAAACAAGAAGGAATACAGTTGTACTCCACATATGATGTTTACTTCACTGGTAAACTCACAGTGTTGCGGCACCTTTCTCTGTGGAGTACTTCACATTCATGAAACTGACCACTTTCGCTTTAAACGGCTAAGCGGCGAGAGAAGCAGTTTCCTGGGGAAAACTGCACTTTAAACCGCAGAAGCCCTCTGGAAAGTGAGTTTGTGTTCTAAGGTGAAACTGAACCTATCCCCAAGTATACAGAGTTCTGGAGGATTGTGTGCACACAGAGCTGCAAGGCACTCTCTTAGGACTGAGGGGCTTCTGTGCTAAAAGTGCCTCACAACAGTGTTTCAATCTCTTCCAGGCAGAGAACCACAAACAAAAAGGAATACAGCTGTCTTCCCCATAAGAGGTTGATATCACTGGCAAACTCCCAGAGTTGCAGCACCTTTCTCTGTGGAGCACTTCACATTCATGAAACTGACCGCTTTCACTTTAAATGGCTACGTGGTGAGAGAAGCTGCTTCCCGGGAAAACTGCACTTTAAACCCCAGAAGCCTTCTGCAAAGTGCGTTCGTGTTCTAACGTCAAAAAGCACCTATGCCAAAGTACACAGAGTACTGGAGGCTTGTGTGCACTCATAGCTGCTAGGCACTCTCTTAGGACTAAAGGTCTTCTCTGCTAAAAGTGCCTCACCACAGTGTTTCTATCTCTGCCAGGCAGAGACGTAGAAAGAAAAAGGAATATGTGCTCCACATAAGAGGTGGACTTCACTGGCAAACTCACAGAGTTGCAGCACCTTTCTCTGTGGAGTACTTCACATTCATGTAACCGACAGCTTTCGCTTTAAAAGGCTATGCAGGGAGAGAAGCTGTTTCAGGGAAAACTGCACTTTAAACCGCTGAAGCCCTCTGCAAAGTGCGTTTGTATTCTAAGGTCAAACTGAACCTTTCCCCAAGTATACAGAGTTCTGGAGGCTTGTGTGCACTCGGAGCTGCTATTCACTCTCTTAGGCCTGAAGGGCTTCTCTGCTAAAAGTGCCTCACAACAGTGTCTCAATCTCTGCCAGACAGAGACCTACAAACAAAAAGGAATACAGTTGTACTCCAGATAAGATGTTGACTTCACTGGTAAACTCACAGAGTTGCAGCACCTTTCTCTGTGGAGTACTTCACATTCATGAAACTGACCGCTTTGGCTTTAAATGGCTAAGCGGCGAGAGAAGCTGTTTCCCAGGGAAACTGCACTTTATACCGCAGAAGCCCTCTGCAAAGTGCGTTTGTGTACTAACGTCAAACTGAACCTATCATCAAGTATACAGAGTTCTGGAGGCTTGTGTGCACTCAGAGGTGCTAGCCACTCTCTTAGGCCTGAAGGGCTTCTCTGCTAAAAGTGCCTCACAACAGTGTTTCAATCTCTGCCAGGCAGAGACCTACAAACAAAAAGGAATACAGTTGTACTTCACATAAGAGGTGAACTTCACTGGCAAACTCACAGAGTTGCAGGACCTTTCTCTGTGAAGTGCTTCACATTCATGAAACTGACCGCTTACGCTTTAAACGGCTATGCAGCGAGAGAAGCTGTTTCCTGGGCAAAACTGCACTTTAAACCCCAGAAGCGCTCTGCAGAGTGCGTTTGTGTTCTAACGTCAAACTGAACGTAGCTCCAAGTATACAGACTACTGCAGGCTTGTGTGCACTCATAGCTGCTAAACTCTCTTTGGACTGAAAGGCTTCTCTGCTAAAAGTGCCGCACAACAGTGTTTCAATCTCTGCCGGCAGAGACCTACAAACAAAAAGCAATACAGTTGTGCTCCAATAAGAGGTGGACTTCACTGGTAAACTCACAGAGTTGCAGCACCTTTCTCTGTGGAGCACTTCACATTCATGAAACTGACCGCTTTCACTTTAAATGGCTATGTGGTGAGAGAAGCTGTTTCCTAGGGAAAACTGCACTTTAAACCGCAGAAGCCCTCTGCAAAGTACGTTTGTGTTCTAACATCAAACTCAACCTACCACAAGTATACAGAGTACTGGAGGCTTGTGTGCACTCAGAGATGCTAGGCACGCTCTTAGGACTGAAGGGCTTCCTGCTAAAAGTGCCTCGCAACAGTGTTTCAATCTCTGCCAGGCAGAGACGTACAAACAAAAAGGAATACAGTTGTGCTCCACATAAGAGGTGGACTTCACTGCTAAACTCACAGAGTTGCAGCACCTTTCTCTGTGGAGTGCTTCACATTCATGAAACAGACGGCTTTCGCTTTGAACGGCTAAGGAGCAAGAGAAGCTGTTTCCCGTGGAAAACTGCACTTTAAACCACAGAAGCCCTCTGCAGAGTGCGTTTGTGTTCTAACGTCAAACTGAACCTATCCCCAAGTGTACAGAGTTCCGGAGTCTTGTGTGTACTCAGAGCTGCTAGGCACTCTCTTAAGGCTGAAGGGCTTCTCTGCTAAAAGTGCCTCACAACAGTGTTTCAATCTCTGCCAGGCAGAGACTTACAAACAAAAAGGAATACAGTTGTACTCCACATAAGAGGTGGACTTCACTGGTAAATTCACAGAGTTTCAGCACCTTTCTCTGTGGAGTACTTCAAATTCATGAAACTGTTTGCTTTCGCTTTAAATGGCTAGCAGGTGACAGAAGCTGTTTCACGGGGAAAACTGCACTTTAAAACGCAGAAGCCCTCTGCAAAGTGCGTTTGTCTTCTAACGTCAAACTGAACATATCCCCAAGTATACAGAGTTCTGGAGGCTTGTGTGCACTCAGTGCTGCTAGGCACTCTCTTAGGCCTGAAGGGCTTCTCTGCTAAAAGTGCCTCACAAGAGTGCTTCAATCTCTGCAAGGCAGAGACCTATCAACAAAATGAATAGAGTTGTGCTCCACATAAGAGGTGGACATCACTGGTAAGCTCACAGAGCTACAGCACCATTCTCTGTGGAGCACTTCACATTCATGAAACTGACCACTTTCGCTTTAAATGGCTAAGCGGTGAGAGAAGCTGTTTCCCGAGGAATACTGCACTTTAAACCACAAAAGCCCTCTGCAAAGTGCATTTGTCTTCTAACGTCAAACTGAACCTATCCCCAAGAATACAGAGTTCTGGAGGCCTGTGTGCACTCAGAGCTGCTAGGCACTCTCTTAACCCGGAAGGACTTCTCTGATAAAAGTGCCTCACAACAGTGTCTCAATCTCTCCCAGGAAGAGACCTACAAACAAAAAGGAATACAGTTGTACTCCACATAAGATGTTCACTTCCCTAGTAAACTCACAGTGTTGCGGCACCTTTCTCTGTGGAGTACTTCCCATTCATGAAACTGACCGCTTTCTCTTTAAATGGCTAAGGAGCGAGAGAAGCTGCTTCCTGGGGAAAACTGCACTTTGAACCCCAGAAGCCCTCTGCAAAGTGCGTTTGTGTCCTAACGTGAAACAGAACCTATGAAAAACTATACAGAGTACTGGAGGCTTGTGTGCACTCATAGCTGCTAGGCACTCTCTTAGGACTGAAGGTCTTCTCTGCTAAAAGTGCCTCACCACAGTGTTTCTATCTCTGCCAGGCAGAGACGTACAAACAAAAAGGAATACAGTTGTGCTCCACATAAGAGGTGGACTTCACTGGTACACTCACAGAGTTGCAGCACCTTTCTCTGTAGAGTACTTCACATTCATGAAACTGACCGCTTTCGCTTTAAATGGCTAAGCGGCGAGAGAAGCTGTTTCTCGGGGAAAACTGCACTTTAAACCGCAGAAGCCCTTTGCAGAGTGGGTTTGTGTTCTAATGTCAAACTGAACCTGTCCCCAAGTATACAGAGTTCTGGAGGCTTGAGTGCACTCAGACCTGCTAGGCACTCTCTTAGGCCTGAAGGGCTTCTCGGATAAAAGTGCCTCACAACACTGTTTCAATCTCTGCCAGGCAGAGACCTACAAACAAGAAGGAATACAGTTGTACTCTACATTGCAGGTGGACTTCACCGGTAAACTCACAGAGTTGCAGCACCTTTCTCTGTGGAGTACTTCACATTCATGAAACTAACCGCTTTAGCTTTAAACGGCTAAGCGGCGAGAGAAGCTGTTTCCCGTGCAAAACTGCACTTTAAACCGCAGAAGCCCTTTGCAGAGTGGGTTTGTGTTCTAATGTCAAACTGAACCTGTCCCCAAGTATACAGAGTTCTGGAGGCTTGTGTGCACTCAGAGCTGCTAGGCACTCTCTTAGGCCTGAAGGGCTTCTCGGCTAAAAGTGCCTCACAACAGTGTTTCAATCTCTGCCAGGCAGAGACCTATCAACAAAAAGGAATACAGTTGTGCTCCACATAAGAGGTAGACATCACTGGTAAACCCACAGTTTTGCGGCACCTTTCTCTGTGGAGTACTTCACCTTCATGAAACTGACCGCTTTAGCTTTAAACGGCTAAGCGGCGAGAGAAGCTGTTTCCCGTGCAAAACTGCACTTTAAGCCGCAGAAGCCCTCTGCAGAGAGAGTTTGTGTTCTAACATCAAACCTAACCTATCCCCAAGTATACAGAGTTCTGGAGGCTTTAGTGCACTCAGAGCTGCTAGGCACTCTCTTAGGACTGAAGGTCTTCTCTGCTAAAAGTGCCTCACAACAGTGTTTCTATCTCTGCCAGACAGAGACGTACAAACAAAACGGAACACAGTTCAGCTCCACATAAGAGGTGGACTTCACTGGTAAACTCACAGAGTTGCAGCACCTTTCTCTGTGGAGTACTTCACATTCATGAAACTGACCGCTTTCACTTTAAATCGCTAAGCGGCGAAAGAAGCACTATCCCGGGGAAAACTGCACTTTAAGCCGCAGAAGCCCTCTGCAGAGAGAGTTTGTGTTCTAACGTCAAACTGAACCTATCCCAAAGTATACAGAGTTCTGGAGGCTTTAGTGCACTCAGAGCTGCGAGGCACTGTAATAGGCCGGAAGGGCTTCTCTGCTAAAAGTGACTCACAACAGCGTCTCAATCACTGCCAGGAAGAGACCTACAAACAAAAAGGAATACAGTTGTACTCCACATATGATGTTGACTTCACTGGTAAACTCACAGTGTTGCGGCCCCTGTCTCTGTGGAGTGCTACACATTCATGAAACTGACCGCAATCGCTTTAAACGGCTAAGCAGTGAGAGAAGCTGTTACCCGGGGAAAACAGCACTTTAAACCGCAGAAGCCCTCTGCAAAGTGCGTTTGTGTTCTAACGTCAAGCAGAACCTATGCCAAAGTATACAGAGTACTGGAGGCTTGTGTGCACTCATAGCTGCTAGGCACTCTCTTAGGACTGA
>NW_022971700.1:0-336 GCF_012274545.1 Fukomys damarensis
CGGCAGCTCAACTTGGCTCTGCAAGGAGAACGACGCCAGGTGGTTCTGACAATACGTCCAAGACGAACTGAATGTTTCACTGAATGACAGCCGTGTAAGTGCAGGTTTCATAGTGGCAAAATGTATCTCAACTGTCCTGTGCTGGAAATCCAGGTGCCTGGCACTCTCACACTGTGACAAGGAGCTCCTCAAGTTGCTCCTGCCTGCAGTTCATTTGGAGTGGGTCATGTCGGCCATCCTAGGTAGAACCCAATGTTTCAAATTATTGATTCCGGGAGGAGGCGAGCTTCAATGAACGGTTCTCCAATTAACTTCGTGGCCCTGGGTCATGGCTGT
>NW_022971701.1:0-222 GCF_012274545.1 Fukomys damarensis
AAAAAAATGGGATTGGTTGAGCCACAGCAGCCAATCAGGACAAGAGACAAGTTCTGTTTCCATGAAGTGGCTAATGGTGAGGAGCTGCATGCATTAAGGAGCCGCTGCATGGGATAAGGAGAACACCCACCAGCTGGATGCTTCATTTCTTCTCTTATTTAAATGACTGTGATCCTGTAAGCAAGTATCTTGTTACTGTGCAAAATTTGTTTAAAGGAATAA
>NW_022971702.1:0-211 GCF_012274545.1 Fukomys damarensis
GCCAGATTTAAACCACACCCCTAGTGAACTTGGCTGGCCACACTTCCTGGCTCCCCACTCTAAGATGGTCCCTTATCTTTTTTTCACGGTAGGTAGCCCAGGCTGGCCTGAAACCTGTGACTCTCCTGCCTCAGCCTCGGGCGTACTGGGATTACAGACGCGTGCCACCGCATCCAGCTTTCTAAGGTGATCTTTACTGCTTATCTGTTTG
>NW_022971703.1:0-11257 GCF_012274545.1 Fukomys damarensis
CTGGAACTCACAGCAATCCTCCTGTCTCAGCCTCCCAAGTGCTGGGATTACAGGTGTGCACCATCACGCCCATCTTCTTTCTTTTTCTGGAAGACGTGAATAAACCTAAGACAACCTATAATCAAGGAAATTGTGTAATAAATCAATAAAATTAGCTTTTCTAAGATATATACTTACATTATTATTGGGGTGAGGGTGGTACTGGGGATCAAACCCAAAGAATACTGAGCTACAACCCCTATCCTGCCCCCCCATGTTTTCTTTAAGACAGAATCTTGCTAAGTATCCCAAATTGAGCTAGAATTTATGACCCACCTGTCTCAGCCTCCCAGGTAGCTGAGATTATGGGTGTGCCACCACCCTTTGATACGATGAGAATGTTTGTTTCAATTCTGTCAACAAAGATGCTGTACTGTTATCAAAAGGACAAAATGATAGAAAATATAGTCAATTACAAATACAGGCTCAGCAATGGTAGTTTATACAGGTATGAATACTGTAATCCCTCGCAATAGTCACCACTGCATTCCTCCTATTTAAAGTATTAAATCACTTGTTCCGCTGGCTGCATCTTAGTAAATGCATATTTTCAACAACTCTGCTTTCTTTCTTTCATTGTAATAATTGGCTCAACGAGTTTTCACTTAAGAAAATTTGCCGTCTCTTTTCATACTGCTAAATGCAAATCCTCTCATTCTGCATTCAATATTGATTTTATTTTTCAGTTGGTTGTATGGCACGAAAGAGACTTGGTCTCTATTTACAGCTCAAATCTTGCATCTTAAATTAAATTAATGATGCTGCTCTAACTTAATTCTTTTTATTGACCTGAAGTTGCAGATACAAAAGTAATCATGTGACTCTTGGTGGGTTTCCAAATATGCTATTACAGCATCATATTGACCCTCTTAAGTTACAGATGCTTGAAAAATAGAAAAAAAATGGGTGCACCTCAAGAGATCATAATATTAAGTGAAATAAACCAGACATACAAGCTGAAATATAGCCTGTTTCTGTTATATAAGAAACCAAAATTATAAATAAAGAGCAAAATGAAAGAGAAATAATAGGAAGTAGAGAAATAGATCTTTCTCACCTGGGACAGGGATCAAGCGATGGAGGGAGGGAGAGAAGGAGGGGAAAGGGAGGATAAAAAAAGAAATTTAGATGTGTTATATGCATGCACATAGGGATTGTAAAATTATTCCTGAAACATGTACTAATAAAAATAAATAATTACTTTGATTATCACTTTGTCTCTTAAAAGATAAAATTTCCCTGTACAAAACACTGTCCCTACACTAGAGGACAATGGACATCTTTACGTTCCAGGATAAGAAGTTGAAGCCAAAAGAATTATGAATAAGCCTCATTGAAATAGCTCTTTTAAGCCTTCCCACATAAGGCAGTTGCTTATTCACAATTTACTATTCTTTGTTGAATTCCACATAAATATGTAACTAACTCTAACCATCTTTGGATCTTTATTTCTATTGACAATTTTTGTGTAATATAGGCATATATTATAATTTTCTTCTGTTAAACTATCTTATGTAAGTTTAAATTTAGACCTAGCTAGTACCCTACAGGTAAAGGTTAGAATTGTGTCTTTTGACACTACTTATCTCCATTAATTCCTCAAAGTCCTAGTAGTTATAAACTTCATTTAGGCATTAATGTACTTTTATTTTTATTGCAACTATTTATATATGGAGTCCTGTCATGGTGGTGATGTTAAGATTAATGAGTTATGCTTAGCCCCAAATTTATTGAGTTATATTACATTAAAGATGTATAAAATGTTACAAGTCAATTACACCTTAATAACTCAGTTTAAAAAACAAGGAGATGGGACACATTAAAGAGTAGACACATTCATATCTCCATTTTCATGATATCTACCCATCAGTGCCACCACCATAACTACTCCTGTGTATAATCTAGTCACAGATTACTTTAAAGAATAAATCCTCCTAATTTTATTGGTATATAGTTTAAACATAGTGAAATACTTGTCTTTTGAGTGTGCTATCTAGTCATTTTGATAAATGTGTATACTTTATACATCACAGCTGTACCAAAAACATATTTACTTCAATCTAGAAAGATGCCTATGTCCTCATGCAGACAATCCCTCTCCTAGAAATAATTTCTAACCCTATTGTTTACCACTATATTCTACATTTTATATCTTCTAGAGTTTCAAATAAATGCAATCATATAATATCATCTTTTAGCATCTTGTTTATTTCATTTAGTATAACATTTGAGAATGATTCATATTATTGCATACATCTATTATTATTAGTTTCCTACTCTTAACCTCCTTTGTCCTTTGGTATTCATTCTTCAATTTCAGAGCATGTGAACTCAGTACATATGACATCTAGCAGGTTGGGAGTTTTATTTTTCCTATATCGTTTTGGAGGTCCCACCAAGATCTTTGGAAGCAGGTAAGAGTTTGCTTTTGTTCCACAGAACTCCTAAATATTTTGACTAGATTCTGGATTGGAATTCATTTAGGTAATAAAAAATTGTCATCTGTTGTTTTCTGGTTGCTTATGCATTTTTTAAAGTTGCTTGAGCTGTGCTAAAAGTTGAGAGCAGGGAAGACTGTGATATCTTCATATTTAGGTTTCTTTGATGGGATATTTTTATTTTTGTAGGCAGAGCCTTGTATTCCTGTTTTGTATATGCTGCATTCAGACTTAAGTCTAGACTGGTTGATGAATTTGCTTGTATTCCCCCCTTGACGTTTATGGGCAGTTATAAAATGGCTTGTTTTCTTATTTTAGACAGCTCTTTGGAATGGCTTTTTAAAATTTCTAATTTCTTGGGTATGCTTGAGGTAGGGGACAGGTTTTCAAATTTAATCTCTGCTGTGGACAGTTGTTATTACTGTCAGTAAATGGTAATATGCTTCTCTTTACAATTCTGAAAATCTTTTTTCCTTTTCAATTAGAAGCTCCCAAACCTCTAGAAAATGAGTGCTCATTTATAAGGAAAACAAAAAGACATTCTTTTATAGACTGCATAAGGGGATCAGAATTGATGCTTATCAATGAAGACACATATGAGAGTTTCAATTGACCTAGTGTCTGGACAGGGGTTTCTCATGCAATTGGCAGGAGAAAAACTCATTCCAGTTGTTTTATTTCTTTTCTGCTTGGCAATGCAGTTGGAGTCATGGTAGGTGTTATTTTTGGAGGCATGTTTTGCTAAGGACTGGAGACCCGGCATGGGAAAGCCTTTTGTCTTTCTGCCCTCGAGATGGTTAGGATTTAGTTCTTATGCCATGCAAAGAGTCACTTTTCTGACCCTTCTCCAATTCCCTTCCCCTGAGAAGCAATGCACTTACAACAGTGTTTTTTCCAAGGCATTTCTCTGTGGCTGCTGGATTCTAGGACCAAGTTTACAGAATGTTGAGTTTTCCCCTCCTTGCAACCCTTCTAGGGTGAAGCTAACCTTTACTTATTTCTGTGCTGTATTCTAAAAACTGTTCTAGACTTAATCCTCAAATTCTCAAAGAATAAATGTAAAATTGTAGTCCAAATTTACCCACCTTTAACTACTTAGGCTGAACTGGAAGTTAACTCTTTTCTCTTTCCTCTCCATTCAAGAATGTTGCTGACTGGTTTTGATAGCACAAATGAGTTCATTGATAGAAAAAAATATTCCTACTGACCCTTATAAGTTTAATAACAATTTTAAACAGACACAGGTATTGAGCGATAGCATAGCCCCAGTCCCCAGAGGACTGCCTCTCTCATCATGATTTCTCTCCAGAACATCTTGCCAGGCCATCCTCCATTGATATGCTAAGTGAGGTTCTAAAATAGGAAGTCCTACAGCTAAGTATGGTCCAAAAGTCACGGGACCACAAGGAAGGGGGTCCAGACCCCCAGTAAGAGCTCACCTGACTCTAGCCACTTCATCCAACCTGTAGTTCACCACCACTGGCACTGGATGGGGTAAAGTCTAGGGGATGCCCTAGATCGGACACAAAGAAGAATAGACAGGGATGCCTTCTCTCTCTTTGTTTCTTTTCATTTTAAAATACATACACAGCTCTAAAGAGAGTCACTAAGTCTCTTTCTATACCCAAACCTGACCTGAGTGCTCCCATGGACCTTTAACAGTCTGTCCCTTTAGGGGGAGCAGTTAAACGTGGCTATCAAATAGCAGTTTGGGCTATTAGCTGTGGCTATCAAAGTAACAATGAGAAACCTGAATAGCTGGCTATTTCAATGAGATAAACCTTCAGCTTGGGGTCTGCCTTAAAAACAGTCTTGCTTTCACAGGTATAAAAGGGTTTTTCTGATTCGTATTATAAGAGATCTCTGTTAATTGACCTATAAAAAGTTTTGACTAGTGCATTTGTAATTACGAATCTAAAAACTATAAAAAGGTTATTGTAGTTCAACTTAGCCAAATACTTCTGGGCATGTACTCTAATTTAAATGCAATCATCTCGTGTACATTTGCTGAGTTTTTCATTGCTAATTAACACACAATTAAAGTGGCTACAGCTGCTTCATTTAAGAAAAATATTGCTTTTTGAGCTCAGCAATTTCTTGTTCTTCCTTTTTATTTTTCCATGGAAAGACCATTTATATAGGTTTTTAGGGTAGCCAAAGTTATTTAAAACAACCGATGAGGATTGATAGTCTTAAGGCTTACATAGGACTTAAAAATAAAAGCTTTAGAGTTTGATGGCATGAGGATTATATATTACTGCATTGCTGCATATAGTTAATTTTCAGGTATATATTCTATTTTAGTTAGTATATAGGTAAATAGACACTCATGGTATGGCCCAAGTACCTTTGTTCACAGGGTTAATGGTAGTTAACAAGTTAAAAATAAAGATGTCATTAAAATTGGTAACATATTTCAATCCAGTTTGTTAGATAACCAAGATAATATAAAAAATCAGTTTTATAAATGCAAGTCTATTATTATTATCTGTGTACCACAATTTAAGAGATTTTTTTCATCAAAGATAATATATAACTAGTTTTAAAAGTGTTAACTGTTATGATGAGTCATCTAAAGTAGTTGTTTTTGGCTACAGGTTAAGTTTGCTAAGTCTGAAACAATATGGTTTTCTAAAATATTGAAATGTTTTTGGTTCAACTTACAAAACTAGATTTAAAAGTTCTATACTTTCTAAACAATTTTCTTGTGTTCTCATCATTAGGCTTTTGGTTACTAAAACGTGAGCTCTAAGTAAAGTAAATGTTATCCTGTGAAATTTTTTCAATAATCACTTCATGATTTGTTAAATAAACAACTATTATCATCATTTATGACATAATATATATTTGGATTATATGTATGTATACATCTAAAAACAAACTATGTTCTGAGTCTGAGCACTAAAGTTAAGTTTATAGAGTTAAGATGACATAAGTTTAATACATAAAAGTAACTTAGAAGTGCTCTTTTTTATACAAATTATGTTTAGACCTTAAACATACAAAATAATCCAAATTTGATATATCTTTAAATCTGGTCCTGATATTTAAACTTGATGTACGTCTATTGGTTTTGAGTAAACACACATTTTGTTATTGTATAAATGAGATGTACTTTTACATTGGGTAATTAGTCTGCATATTGTTATTAACATTATTTCCAAAATTTATCAGAGCAGTAAAGATGTATTTAATTCTTGTCAGTATAGTTACATCTTATAAAATCTGTTAAAGGAGTCTAAAATGTGTCTTAAGAGTAAAAACTAAATATATGTAAAGATATCTACATAGCATTTTTACCAATTATTGCAAACCTCATGGTATATTGGTGTTTCTCAAGTGTATAGGCCTTCGAAGATCCAAACCCAAAATACACATCTTGTTATACTGGTTGACTTCCAGGCTAAAATTGTTTGGCTGTAAACTTTTTAGGCTCAGACATCTGGCATTCCCTTATTTGTGTCCCAGATAATTGTCATAAAATGTGCAGACCAATCGAGTATGAAACAGCCAGTCAGATGATGCAAATATGTTTTCAGGCATGTGCTTATGTGGTTGTTATGTTATCTAATTATGTTATAACAATTAAAGTTACCTAAACATTGTGAAGTCCAGATAATGTCACTCTAATGATCAGAGATTAGACATTAAAACTTATAAAGTATATCTATAAACAAGAATGTTGTACCTAAATATCATTCTATTAACAAAAACTGGTTAAAAGATAACTAATTAGGTAAAATTTTATTTACATCATTTAGTATCTTATAATTAGATAGAGATAACTGACTAAAAAGCTATTTTATACTTAGATGGACATTTATATATGTTTCAGAAATAATGACATCATGATTGTCATGTTAAAATCCCATGTGGCCCTTAATCTCAATAAAACTTTATAATTTTTATCTGTTAACATTCTACAGGGATTCAACTTCTTAGCATGATTGGTAAAGAAATAAAAGTTCACTAGTTGTACTATATTCTTCAAGGTGCTTGATGTCTAAATAAGATCATAAATTTAAACCTACTGCTCCCATTATAATACTGATGTAAGTAACCTTCTCTTCTGGGTGTACACTGAAGTTTGGAGACAGAATTAAAAAGAATAACTGGGCTAAAAGGACACCCAATATTTTGACTCTGACCCCCCAAGGTCAACAGGGACCCAACACATGAAGGGATCTTTTCTGCAAGATCCTACAACTTTAGTAAGTTACCAAATCTCCCCAACAGGAAGATTATTGGATCCCAGAGAACAGGAGTTTTCAACCAATCAATCAATCAATCAATACAATGTGCCAAAACGGATAGTCACCAAAGAGGGAAAAGTTTCCCATGCTTTAACAGGAAGCTACAGTCAAGCAAGACTGTGACCTATCTTGGTGCCTAACACCAACAGAGGAGCTGAGAGGCTCTGTACCTGGCTCTAACAGTAATGCCTGAAGATAGATAGACCTTGATAGATAGCAAGAGGTTAATTTTGATTAACACAGGTCTCACTTTAACTTAGTCCTAACCACCCAACAAAAAGGTATAACAAAAAGATTTATAAAAATAATACCATAATAAAACCTAGATATAGAAAAGGAGCTCCAATCACTGACCCCTGCTGTCAGTTTCCATGTACATCTGTAGCTGACCATCATTACAGTTTAATGAGGCTAAAGAACTACAATGGAACTATGAAAGCTCAGCAAGAATCTTTAAATTCCTTAACTAAAATTTTCTTTCAAAACCACCAAACTCTCCATCTTTTTACAGCTAAAACTGGAGGGACTTGTGACAAAGAAATATCAGACTTACAGATGACCTCAATCATTACAGAGCTCTAAGAGCCAGCTGGTTACAATCACTATTCTAATACCTTAAGAGCAGTGTTTGGATATGACTCTTTCTCCAATCTGCCTTTCTATTCTACTGCTCATGCTTTGACTATACATGCTTTAGTCTTTTGGGAAAATGTGTTTATTCTTTTCTCAAGGCTCCCAAACTAAAAGTGATCATGTAGATGAAACCATTGACAATGTGCCATACTCCTTTTACTGGGATTCACTGAATCTACCTTGTCAAAGGAGCTCAGAACTGCTAAGCCCCAACACAACTTCTACCCAAAGCCCATCAGATTAGCTCCCTGGAGAAGGACCCTGGAGAAGGTCTCTCTTACACTGACCCTTCTCACCTTGAAGCATATAGATTAATTTATACTTTGTCCATTCTACCCTAAATGCAGTTAGGGATACCTCTTCAGATGGGGTAATATGACAGGCAGGTAAGTTAGAAATTAAAATACAGTCAGAAAGGGACTAGGATCTCTAGTAAATCAATGAAAGGTACAGACATCAGAATTGTGGCCAGAGGTGCATCTGAGGAAGGCAAGGCTGAGATTAAAATCACAATGGCCATACTTACATACTTCTCTAAGGGATAAATGGAAACCTGAGATTATATTGTAATTAGTACCACCCAGTACATTAAATCCAGATATACATCAGACACCTGAGCGGGTGACCAGAAGACCTGGGCCCATCGCTTGCCCAAAATTTTCTTGTTTTAGAAGTCATAGACAAGCCAACATTGATAATGTCATCTGTATGCCCTTTCTACATGCTCTATTCCCAATTGGATCAGTATTAGCTAAACAGCTATATTAGTAATCCTCTAGGTTGATTGTAGTTTGACCCATGTTGTATTGTTGTGGCAAAGCAGAACAGCTCAGTGCCATAGCCAAGTGCTGCAGTTCAGTGTCACAGCCAAGTGCTACAGCTCTGAGGCCCAGCTGAGTGTTATAGCTCAGTGTTACAGCTCTGGGTTGCAGCTATCGAAATTTGAAGACTCAAGATCTAATGGTCACTAGAAGAGGTGGAGAAAACCTTTATTTCTCTGGAGGCTCAGAGGAGTTCATACTCTGAAATCTGAGCCTTTCACAGAAAGGAGAGCCTCCTCATTTAGGTATCCACAGGGCAGGGCAGCATGCTCAGTGAAGCAGAGGGGTGGGGCTACAGAGTATTCCTGAAACACATGCCATGTGAGCATGCTCACTGAAGCAAAGGGGAAGAATTACCGAAGGTTCCCAAAACACATGCTGGGTGAGCATGCTCAGTGAAGCACAGGGGCAGTTGCTGAACATTGCTGAGAAGGGCAAACCTAATAGAACATTGCTGAGAGGGGAGGAGCTAACAGAACATTCCTGAGAGTGCACAAGTTCAAACAGTTACAAAACATTTTGATACTTTCAGCAGGAGGAGGCTGCCCGGCAGTGCAAATGGTTACACTTCTGGAACAAATATTCTGTAGAAATAAAAATGCCTCTGTGGCAACCTACTTCCCAGACCCCTCCTGTCTCTCAGGAGCTATTCCTATTCCCCAGTAAACTGTTTCTACTCTTAACCTCCTTTGTCCTTTGAAATTCATTCTTCCATTTCAGGCAACACAAACTCAACACATCTCACATGTAGCAGGTTGGGTGTTACAGTTCTCCTACCTTATCAGGATATCCATTTTAAGCTCTTCTGTTACACTTACCACCATGTCTTAGTCCAGGCTATTTATGTGTATCTCTCCAAAGAGGGTCTCAGTTCCCTGAGGACAGGAACAATCTCAGACACCCCCAAGACAAAAGGAAAGTAATCCACACCTTGTGGCATTATCCTGCTGGCCTCAAGAGGGACACTTCAGCCTATATTATGTGTGGTCACAATATTTTGGAAGGAAGGAGATAGAGTCTGTGGTTTTCTATCTTTTTCTCTCTATTCCTACTGTCTGCCCATAATGGTTTGGATATTGCCATGGTAACTAACAGTTATAGAAGATGGATTATGACCTAGCTAGTCACTGGGCACAGAGACTTGGAAGCTGAAGATTCTCTCACATCTCCTATTTATGCTCCAGGAGGTGGCAGTGAATTTTCTCCCATATATATTACATTTTTCCTCCTGTAGGAAGCTTCCTGTGTTGATGGAGTCTTACATAGGCTCTTCAATTCCATGATTTCCTAATTCCCTCTAATACGCAATTATGAAACCAAATCCATGCTGAGCCTCTGAGGGCTCTTTTCTCTGTGAAGACCACTCATCCTGTGAGAACATCATCCTTCTTGAAGACAGGGCTTCTAGTGTTTGTTCTTCAGGTAACCTCATCTCTCCTATCCAAGGCATGTAGGGAACTGAAAGGAGAAAGAAATGGCACAACCTAAAAAATCTACTTTAGGATGACCTATGCAGATTTACAAACTAGGAATCACTGTGGCCTGGGCTGATGACAATGATTGTGAAGAATGAACTACTCATGAAAAATCTATGTGGAGGCAAGGGGTTGCTGGACAGCTGCTCCCCAAATAAAACAAAACTGACTGAAGGCAAACTGGGTAGTCTCCTGAAACTGTTGAAGACATTTCAGGGTGTTTGCCCTGATAATGAAGAAATCCAAAAGGATGACAATGAAAATCAAAACACGGACAAAGAGAATCACAAAAAAATTTAGAGAAAGAAGGTGAGGACTGGGATTCCTTTGAGCTTTCTCTGGTAGAAGACCTCCATTCCCCCCCAGACACCTGGGTCAGGTCACTCATCAGGGACATGAGGTGTCAAGACTTGCCCATGGGCAAACCATCAGAATATAAAGATGCCGTCCCATTCCCAGAGGTTTCCTCAATGATTCAGGGACAGGAACATGGTGAGACAGCAGTTGAGGCGAATGGCAGCAACAAGTCAAGCAAGCATCCCAGAGACTTCAACCACTGCAGCACAGCTGGAGGAGGGCTCTCCCAAACCACAGACCACTGCCTCCCTGAATGGGGGGCAGGCCTTCCACGGGCTGTGGCAGAGAGTCCTTTCCACTGGACGCAGAAGACCCAGCCCCGAGCAGGCCACCCAAATCTGCCCTCAGCAGGCACCAAAAAGAAGACCATGTCTTTGAGGCAAAAGGGTCCAACCTAAAGGAGCCCTCGAACAATTAGGAAAATCCCACATCCCCACATTTTCACGCTGTATACTACCCCATCTTCCAAAATACAGAGAGGTTTATTATTTCTCAATAAAGCAGATATGCTTATTTTTAAAAATAGGTCATAATCATTATAACTATCTAATGATAAATTATACATTATTTAATATATTACTATGTAATGGTGTGGTATAAACTTCTAATATGCTGGCACTAAAATATTATTTATTTATCAAAGTACATATTAAAAAGGATTCAATATTAATGAGATAAATACGATTTATTTGACTTATTAATGTAAGTACAGATAATCTTTTCTCCCTGAACAGATTAATAATGATACTTTTAAGAGTAAAATATTATCAGCTATGTTTCATTGTTTTTAAAAATCTTGGTTCAGTTACTTGTGATAACATAAATGAATGGAGTGGTTTTAAGTTCTTTTTCTGTGACTTCTATCATACTTGAAAATGATACCATCAAAAGATGGAGTCAAGATGTTATTGGCTGTTATGACTGAATCATGATGTATTTAAAAAATCATTCATTAATCATATAAGCATTTTTATTGGAATTTGGTTTATCAATTTCCATCTCCTCTGATGTTTGTTTAAGTAATATGAAGGTTTCGTTGTAACAAATTCTCTATTTGGAGGGTTTTCACAGCAGGTTAGAAAAAGCACAGCAAGAATCAGACTGTTTAGCCGGGTGTGGTGGCACATGCCTATAATCCCAGCACTTGGGAGTCTGAGGCAGGAGGATCGCTGTGAGTTTGAGACCACCGTGGGCTACATAGTGAGTTCCAGGTCAGTCTCAACTACATAGTGAGACCCTGT
>NW_022971704.1:0-495 GCF_012274545.1 Fukomys damarensis
TGAAACATCCCTTGCATGAATAAAAGAACAAGAGAAAGAGGTGCAATTAGGACTCGAGACCGCATTTTTGTGAGTTCATATTCAGTGCTCTTTCCAATATGCTGTCTTGCCATTCTGCAGACATCTTGGTTAGACTCCTGAAGAATGTGTTGCTTAAAATGATTTCAAATGTTGCAACCCATTAATGGATGGGGGTAGCAAAAGAAGAAGTAGCAGATTTTTATCTTAAGAGGATATACTGTACCTCAGAGATCCCATATGGCGTATATGATTGGCAACTGCTACACCTGCCCAAGTAACACAGCCTTGGCACCGCCTCCTGTGCTATTAGAAGAGCTTCTTGAAGGTCTCCATTTCCTCACTGTTAAATCACTGAGGAACATTAGGTGAAATAGCACATATAAACCTTTTCTGACCTTTCTCCCTATCTCGGCTCTATGAATAAAATTGTCTTTTCCTTAAGCTTTAATCAGTATCTCACTGAGTAACTACTGA
>NW_022971705.1:0-289 GCF_012274545.1 Fukomys damarensis
TATCTCAATTTCATGCATTCCTTTCCAATCAGAGTAAAATTGTCTTTCCTATAACTCTGTCACCCTGTAAGGCAAATTTCTGGTTATTGGTAAGCAAATCTCCCATTTGTAGGTTTGAATTTCAACTTTAGGGCATTAAGCAGTAAATCTACAGTTCAGGTTACCCCTTACCCAAACAACTCGGTGTCTCTCAGTGCAGTATTATTCCCTCCCTCCCCGCAAAGCACGAGGCTTCACCTATTCTGACCTTGAAAAGCTTTTGCTTCTGATTGCATGATAATTCTTTTTA
>NW_022971706.1:0-252 GCF_012274545.1 Fukomys damarensis
AGGGAAATAGTAAAAGAAAATGACTTGGAGAATAGAAAAGTAAAAAGAAAAAGTAAAATTATTGTAGATATTAAAATAGCTTTACTAATACATTAATTGACAATATATTAATGGTATATTGCACCTGTTAAAAGAAATATAGCAAAACCTTGAAAGTATAAAACAGATGGTACCCTGAAATATCTAAGAAAAAAAAGAAAATACAAAGTTATATTAAAATAGGAAAGGCAATATAACCCAAAAAGAAGACAG
>NW_022971707.1:0-1213 GCF_012274545.1 Fukomys damarensis
TTTCTCAAACTTTTTTTAGGAATAAAATTATTTACTAAAAATAACACTAAACATTTAAAATTAACTACATTCCCAATTAATTTTTGAGAGCTGTTTTTAAAAATTAATTTTTAACTGGTACATAAAAACATAAAAGTTGTACACTCATTGGTTCCTGGACACTTAGTGGTTTCCAATTCTTGGCTATTGTTAATAATGCTGCAGTGATCATGGATGTACAGATGTCTCCTGACAAATGACTTTATCTCCTTTGGATATATACCTGATAATGAGATTGCTGGGTTAAACACTAGTTCTGTTTTTAGTGTTTTAAGGAGCCTTCATACTGCTTTCCATAATAGCTGTAAGTTTACAGTCTCATCAACAATGTGCAACTTTCCCTTTTCTTTCCATATCACCAGCACTTGTGACCTTAGTCTTTTTGATAAGAGCCATTTACTGGGAGAGATGATGATACCTTATTGTGGCTTTCATTTGCATTTCATGGTGATTAGTGAAACAGCATTTTTTTCAATAAACTTTTTACCCATTGCATTTCCTATTTTGAGAAATGCCTAATAAGACATTCATGTCTATTATTGCTCAACCCCCACCCCCGTTGCCTATTGAAATTTTGGACTTCCTAGTCTATTCTGGTTATCAGCCCCTTTTTAGGTGTTTAGTTTGCAAATATTTTCTTCTGTTCTTTAGGTTGTCTGCACTCTGTTGACCATTTCTTTTCCTTGCCCAGTCTCTATAGTTTGCTGTAATCCCATTGGTTTATTTTTGCTTTTGTTTTCTTTATGTTTGGGGGGTCTTCTTAAAAACAAAATCTTTTGCCTATTCCAATATCCCAAATCAGGTCTTCTGTTTTCTTATGGTAGTTTCCTGGTTTCAAATCCTTAATACAGAATTGACTTTTGTAATTAGTGCTGTTTTAGGGGTCTAGTTTTATTCTTCTCCATGTGGATATCCAATTTTCTGAGCACCATAAATTCCTAGTTTACTGTCAGACATCTCTCAAAAGACCTGATTTCTTCCAGCAAGGAATGATATATAGAAACCGCTCGAAGGGTGTTGAGTTGCAAATTGATTATTATGTTGTCAATGACTTTTGGACTTCTCAATAGAGCTAGGATTATATATTTTTGGGGAAAAATTTTAGCCAACTTGTTATAGATTTTTTCCCCTGAACATTACATGAACATCATAGTATTTTAATTTAAACTCTCTT
>NW_022971708.1:0-238 GCF_012274545.1 Fukomys damarensis
AATGAATCGTCTAGGTTTATCACAGCCCTCCGAGGCAGTTCACAACACAGCTCAAGGCTAAGCCGCAACAGTTATAAAACAGATTCTTAAATTTTTTTTTTAAGTACTGGGGATGGAACCCAGGGCCTTTGCACGGAGCTACAACCCCACGCCTTTTTATTCTTTATTTTGAGATAAGGTTTGCTAAGTCACTCAAACTTGGATCCTCCTGCCTTAGCCTCTAAGAGTGCAGAGATTT
>NW_022971709.1:0-521 GCF_012274545.1 Fukomys damarensis
TGTCATCTCTTCCTCTTGAATTGTTCCCTTTACAAGAGTGTAGTGGCCTTCTTTGTCTCTCTTGATGAGTTTTTGGTTTGAAATTTACTTTGTCTGCGGATCAGATTGCTACGCCTCACTTTTCCTTGGCTCTTGTCACGTGGAGAATTGCTTTCCACCCTTTGACTTTCAGTCTATGGGCTGCTTTTTGCATGAGGTGTGTTTCTTGTATACAACAACATATTGTTGCATTTTGCTTCGTAAAGCAATGTGCCAGTCTGTTTCTCTTGATTGGTGAATTGAGGCCATTGACAGTGATGGTTCTACCTGATATGTACTGACTTCGTATTGTCATGTTATTGTCTTTTTGTTGACTCTTTTTGATTTTTGCCCTCTCCTTTTAGTTTCCTGCCTTGACTCTATGGTTTGCTCTGCTGGGCCTCATGGTGTTGTGATCTTCACTGTCTTTTTCTACGATGTTGTTTGGAATTCCTTGTAGTGCTGGTTTGGTATTCATGAAGTTTCTCAGGTGTTCTTTGTCA
>NW_022971710.1:0-323 GCF_012274545.1 Fukomys damarensis
ATGGTTGCACATTGAGGAGATACTCAGATTTAGATTTCTTTAAAACTACTAATAAGTACAGTAGAATACTGGTAGCTATTTGGGTTTCAATATAAATGATGGCAAGGGCTAGTACAACATGCTCTGTATAGATCAAGACTTGTGTGGGATATATGTGATATTGTATTTGTTGGCATTCCTGCTGCTAGGATAAATTACCCAGCACCCACATCTTGAAGGAGGAGAGGTTTATTTGGCTCGTGGTTTCAGAGAATTCATTCCCTGATTGGCTGCCCCCAAAGCAGAAGCACAAAGGCAGAAGGGAGTGATATAACAAAGCTGCT
>NW_022971711.1:0-293 GCF_012274545.1 Fukomys damarensis
AAAAAAAAATGTAGCCACAAAGAAAATGAAAACTGTTAATTCATACTTCAAAATTACATTAAAAATTAAGAAAATAGTCTATTAAGCAGTAATAAATCAAAATCAGCTCAAAATTGCATGACCAAGCCAGGCTTAGTGCTATACGCTTATAATCCCAGCACTCTGGAAGGCTGAGGCAGGGGGATCATAAATTCAAGCCTAGCCTAGCTCGGTGATTGAGTAATTTAGTGAGACCTTAATCTCAAAATAAGAAATAAAAATAAAAAAGGGCTGGGGATATAGCTGAGTACAAA
>NW_022971712.1:0-226 GCF_012274545.1 Fukomys damarensis
ACATTATGGTCTGGTGTAAGAGTCCCCCAGGAAGCAGATAAGTTCAGAAAAATATCTTACCTCATGTTTAAATTCAGGCTCTGAAGGAAGATTACATGCAGGGTTCAGCCAGGGAAGACTGAAAGACAACTGTTTTAAATGGGATGGTGAGGAACTGGTTGAACAGGGGAATTGACATTTAATATATAATCCAAAAGGCCAATAGGTGTCACCAGGCAAAAGATCA
>NW_022971713.1:0-218 GCF_012274545.1 Fukomys damarensis
ATCAATTATTTTCAGAGAAAGGTTGTACACATCAAGCTTACAATATAATACTGCATTGTGAAACCTGTCTAAGTTCATCCTATGCTCTTGTTCCTTTTCCTATTTTATGTTACACATTTATTTATGATCCATGGTATTGATTGTATCTCTTCTACTCTACTCATTCAATGTATCACTGCTATATTGGATTATATTATGGGTGTATTTTCACTGTAAAA
>NW_022971714.1:0-279 GCF_012274545.1 Fukomys damarensis
GAGTTAAAAGAGGGACATGGCAGTGAGAAGTGGGGTTAAGAGGTAGGTAGAAGCCAGACCATGCAGGGAATAGCAATTGTCCAAGTCACAGATTCTTCTAGAAAAGGCTGAGGAGGGAGGCCGAGGGGTGGGGTGTGGATAGATTCAAAATGGGTCATGGGTTGACAGAACTCACTGATAGATTGGGTGTGGGAGGAGGGCAAAGGAAAAAGGAAGCAATTATCTTTCCTAGACTCTGACAGGATATTAAAGAGTTATTCATCCCTTACATGTGATAAT
>NW_022971715.1:0-200 GCF_012274545.1 Fukomys damarensis
TTCCTTTCACTAAAGAATATATTCCTAGGCCTGGCTCACAAGTGCCAGATCATGAGTCTGATCTCTGATACACACATGCACACCCGCACACGCACACGCTCGCACGCGCACACACACACACACACACACACACACAGAGTATATTCCAAAAAATTTTTCCCCAGCTCAGCTCTGTGTCCTGGAAGGGAACTTGAAATAGA
>NW_022971716.1:0-204 GCF_012274545.1 Fukomys damarensis
AGCAGTGGGTCTTGTAACCCTCATTTGCACTTAGGACACAGGAACATGAGCAGCAGTGTTGGCTTTTGATGGCTTCTGCAGTACAGCACTGTAATTTCTGCTTATACTGTATATCGCTGTAGTTTTATATTCTGTTGTACAGTAAAGTACTACATGTAAGAATCATCCAAATAAAAGCAAAGTCATCAAGTTGGAGTCGCCTTT
>NW_022971717.1:0-251 GCF_012274545.1 Fukomys damarensis
TACTCATAAACCTTTGAATGAGTATTTTGTAATATTGCCATTGTGAAAGTAGGTTAGATGCTACGGTATTTGCGTGTTACCATGGCAGGAAAAATTCAATATTTGCACATCAATTGATCCATGAAAGTCAAGAAAGAATGGACAGCCTCTGTCCTCCTAAACTGTTTATCTGTGAACCCAGGTGAAAGTTGGGAGCTCTTGTCAAATATTCAAAACTTTTTGATAGCTTTGGCCAGACATTTTCAAACTAA
>NW_022971718.1:0-709 GCF_012274545.1 Fukomys damarensis
AGCAGTGTGAGCACTTGGGGCTGGCTCTAGGGAAGCAATCTTGGAGCTCAGAGAGATCATCAGTACAAACTGATGTCTCAGGCAAGGTGAGGAGAGCAGGACAGGCAGCCAGAAAGCTGGTGGCACTGGGGAGACGGCCCATACCAAGACCTCATGGTGGCAGAACACACTTGAGGCAATTCTCACCCTTGCGGGTTTCATAACCGTGTATTATTATTCCAAATATGTGAAACAAAAGCTTCTGAGAAATGAAAAATATTCTGTGCATCAGGAAAAAGCAAAGTGTTTCTCTGTCACTGGGCAAGGAAATAAAATGATGTTAGAATTCATGGAAGACGTCCAGAAGACACAAGGCCAGTGTAACCTCTGAGGTCGTGGCTGGCGCCATGTAAATGATGCACGTGAAGACAAGACTAAAATGGATCCCCTCCAGCTCCATTGCTCTTTCTGAGCTTCCTAACCCATGGCCTGTTTTGTTGCCATGGAAATGAGTCCCACCACAATAAATCAATGAGTTAAAAATAAGAATGAGAGCGCTAACAAACTTGATTTGCCCCAACATCTGACCTCTCTAGAGAATGACTCAGTACAGCCAGGAAGTGAGAGAAAGAATGAAGGCTCTTCCCCAGAGAGGAATCTGGGTGTCTGTCCTCACCCTGGCAACTGTCCTAGATGATCCACTGCAACTGCCAAGTTCCCAGTGAGGGCC
>NW_022971719.1:0-609 GCF_012274545.1 Fukomys damarensis
TGAGCCCTTCCCCCACCTAGGCCTCCCTGCCACCAGAAGACTGGTAAGAACCTCAGCCCATACCACCCTCTGGCCTCTGGTATCCTGCCTACTCCTGTTCATTATGTACACTGCAGAGGCACAGGGGGTCTTAAAGGCCATTGTCCTCATCTATGGCAGAAGTGAATAATAGTAAGAGGCCTTACTTTTTCAAGTCCCCATGCCACATGGTAAAGTTACTATATTGATCAGTTTATTCATTATAAACATATTTTGGGCTAGTTTTAGATTTTGTTTTATTTCACATGGTTAAGAATGATGGATTAATAACTACCACAATTGGAATTTTCTAAGATGTGTTTGATTTGTTTGTTGTTGCTGATTATATCACTTGGGCTAGTGTTGTGATGATCTAGTCAGTTATCTTTCCTGGCAAAATAAAAACAAGTTTGTTCCATAGTTATTAGACACTCAAATCCTAAAGATCAGCTATATCTAGAAGACAACTATGAGGAGCAAACATTTCTCAAGAGTTCTAAATATAAGCAACAAATTTACTTACAATAAGTTATATCAAAGTATCAAAGCAGGAACTAAACCAAGGAATATACCAAGTCCTCAGTAGTATGG
>NW_022971720.1:0-214 GCF_012274545.1 Fukomys damarensis
CAGTATCAGGAATTATTTTCAGTCCATTTTTGTGACAGACATGCAATCTGTGTCTAGATTCACGCTTTGAATGTGAATATCCAGGCATTCTAGCATCATTTGTTGAAAAAATTGTCTTTATTCCACTGTGTGGTCTTTAGCAAAGATCGGCTGATCATATTCTTGGGCTCTCTATGTTCATTTTCACCAATCTGTTTATTTATTTATTTTTTTA
>NW_022971721.1:0-265 GCF_012274545.1 Fukomys damarensis
GCAGGAATATGCAAGAATGTAGAAGTACAAGAAAATATAAAGGAGGGCCGGAGATTTAGCTCCATGGTGCCGCTGCCCTCTTCATAAGCCCAATGACCTGAGATCGATCCCAGGTACCAAAAAAAAAAAATAAAATGAATAATAGTAATAATAATAGAAATAATAATAGAATAATAATAGAATAATAGAATAATAATAGAATAATAGAAATTGGTGACTACTTTCAATCAAAGGATGAGGGCAAGGGAAAAGCCTGAAAAGTTTC
>NW_022971722.1:0-342 GCF_012274545.1 Fukomys damarensis
GGAGAACTGTTTTTCATCCTTTTGTTTTCAGTCTATGAGTTTCTTTTTGAACTAGGTGCATTTGTTGTATACAGCATATTTTTGGATTTTTCTTCTTAATCCATTTTTCCAGTCTATTTCTTTTCGTTGGTGATTAAGGCTTAGGATGCAGTAGAGACAGGATGACTAATGAGAATTTCTATCTTTCATATATTAGAGAGTGATTATAAAGTCACAGTTAGTGTAAACTTTTTTAAAAAAGCTATAAAGAACTTTAAAAATGTGTTAATAGAATTGGCAAATTATACACTTTGAAACCTTGAAATGAACTTAGAAGTTTTGGGAAAAAACAGCTTATTTTAA
>NW_022971723.1:0-2756 GCF_012274545.1 Fukomys damarensis
AGGGGAATAGGGAAAAAATAAGAACCAAGACACATCATGTAAAGGTACAAGATCCCAATGATGGATGCAACTGTACCGTATACCTAAAATGTACCAATAAAGAAAAAAAATGCCATTTTTTGGGCCAGGAACTTAGCTCAGTGGTTCCACCGCCTGCCTCACAAGCACAAGGTCCCAAGTTTGATCCCAAAAATAAATAAATAAATATGCCATTTGTGAGGGAAAAGGAATTCATGATTCTGCTGATGTTAGTTAATTGTGAACCAAGCTCAAATGCACACAGATTTATAGATAGATATAGATATAGATATAGATATAGATATAGATATAGATATAGATCATGCTTGGAATCTACTACAGAGAATTTTCATATATCTGTATATGCTGGGTGCTTAACATTTGTACTACCTGCTCATAATCACAGCCTCTTTTGAGCACCTAGCATTGTTCCAGGCACTGTGACAAAGCTGGACAGACTAGTTGCCGACTCCACCCTCATGGCTGGCATGTTCTGAGGGAGAGACTGACACTATCAATATAAAAATAACCCTATAAAAACAAAGGAGAAGCCATCATTTGAAATAATTAACATAGAGACTTTACCTAGTCTGGGATCTAGAAAGACTTTCCCAATAAGGTAGCCTTGGAGTTGAGAGGTAGAGGATGAATAATTAGCAAAAAAAATAATAATTATGATCACCGCATAAACCAGATCACATACTAACAAGAATTAAATTATCCAGGGAATTACAGGGAAATTTGGTCTTCACTTGAATTTCCCAGACACTACCATTTTGACTTTCTTTGGTGTGCTCCTGAAATACCCAGTGGAGAATCAGTGATTGGCCGATTGATCAGACAATACTTTTGCCTTAATTATACAGACACTTACTTTAGACAGCAATTATACAGACAGCTTCCTGGGTTCTCCACTTCTGTTGCACGAACAGCAAGTTTGGATGTACAGTTGAAGACATATGACTTTTTATAAGTCAAAGCTTTGAGGCATATTTCTCCCAAGCCATACATGCAGCGTGGTAGATCCTATCATAAGCTATTTCCTTTCTTGTAAGATGTCATCTAGACTGAGTTCCACTACAGGATTAGTGTATCGAAACTCACAGTAATTTTGCTATACAATTCCCCGGGCATTTATCAAGATGACAAAGGAAATGAAAACCCCACCCCCAAAGCTGTGTGAGTGTCAAGAAGCAAACAGATCACGGAGGTGAACGAGTCAGATCCACATTCCTTTGTGATTAACAGGAAAACTGAGAGGGAAGGAACTGACTATTTGCCAAGGACAGAATGGAACATAAATTGAATTTTCCTCCTGGCCTTCGAAAATGTTGACATTTTCATCTGCTCATCATTTCTACGTGTCTTATTTTCACAACTTGCCTAGCACTCTAAATAATTGCCTTGGGCTCAAAAAATGTAACTGCATTATCATCAGGAGTCATTTAATTTCTAGACTTGTCAAGAAGATACTGTATTCACTTACATCTTTTATGAAATGTCTAGCGCACTTTAACATTCCCGATATTGTGAGCTCCATGCATTAGAAAGACTTGAAGAATATATATCTCATCCCTCTCTAACCCAGTTCCTGGCACACAGCCTGGCATATTCTCTATTCAGTGGGGCCCCTAAGACCTTGAAGCATGAAATTAAATTGCCAAAGTGACCGTCCTGGTTGGATAAATGCAGAAAGTGGAAATCCATGAGCTTTAGTTAGGTGGATGGGGTTTTTTCAATTCTGACCTCTATTTACCAACTACGTAATACTAAAAAATGGCTTACATTTTCTAAACCGTGTATTATTCTATCAAGTAAAGATCAAGATCACTTATATCACAAGGATAAGGTGAAAAGCAAATCTGATCATGCAAACACAATGTTGGGCACATACTAGGAAATGAAGAAGTGTTTGCTCTCTTTCCCTTACTTTCCTTTAAAACATTCAAGTGATCCGCTTGTGCCATTTTGTGTTTTCTTTGACTATTGAGTGAAGGGCTGAGAGATAAGACTCTATACATCTACATTCTTCAACAGCTCATAATAATCCATCTCCCCTGGGCACCAGCTACGGGACAGATATGGTCTGAATGCCCTCCAAGGCCTAATGTGCTGAAATTTAATCTCCATTCTGGGGCAGTAAGAGGGTAGAAACTTAATCCAACTGTAATATTTAGAAGAGGGATCTTTGAGAGGTGAGTAGGATTAGGCAAGGTGATCAGGGTGGAGCCACCACAATTGAATACCAGTGGTTTTATGAGAAAAGGGAGAATCAGAAGGGACATTCTCATACCCTGGCCTCTTGTCATGTGATGCCCTGCAGCACCTTGGCACGCTGCCAGCAAGAAGCTTGTTGCCAGATACAACACTTCAGCCTTGCACCAGAACCAAGAGCCAAAATAAACCTCTTTTCTTGCAGTTTCCCAGTTTTCATTATTTTGTTACAGTGACACAAAACAAATTAAAACAGAATCTCTTATATGAACCTCAGAATGGAAAAAGTTTCCCCACCCGCAGATCAAGACGGGTGGATCTGAGCACACCTCCACTCTGCTTGGTGCCCACAGTTCAAGCTGAATTCCACAGGGGACCCCATCAGGCTTGAAAGCTCAGTGTGGAGAGGCAGGCCCATCCAGGAGTAGCCTGATCCACCTTTTAATGAACTATACTGAAATGTCACAGATTTGCAGAGCTATTCTGGAAAAAGCTTTCCTTCTACTCTTGCTACACTTGATTCC
>NW_022971724.1:0-745 GCF_012274545.1 Fukomys damarensis
AACTGGTAGAGATCCAGCTGAAAGTGGAGGTACTGGTCAGCAATGAAGAGATTCCATCCTCACTCTGGCCTCATCAAGCAAACTGGTGAGGACTGGTTGGCCACATGGATGCCTCTGCAATATCCACAACCACCCCACCCCATGCTCCATACACTCAGCCCTCACGACTGTGCCAGTTCTTGGATCCACTCTGCAGAGGCGCAGGTGTCATAAAAGTCATTTTTCTGAGCTCCAAAAGAGAGAACAGAAGTGAACAACTACAATAAAATTGCATCAGATATCCATAGTTGGTAAATTGGAGAAACCACCACCTTCCATTAGAACCTTGAATATCTTCAGAGAAAGGACAGAGGGAACCAGCAGTAGAAACTTACAGAGTTCAAACCTGCAGGAGGACAGGGAGCTCAATTTGGGCCTTCCATCCCAAATTCAACCTGAATCTCAGGGGTTAGCCATCGACTAGCTGAGACTAAAGGATTTAGTTCTGCACACGGCTGCGCACATTGTCTATTGCGACACCAGAGAGATAGTCTGAAAGAGGCCCTTGAAATTCTTTTTCTTCTTTCTTTTCCTCATTCCACTCTGCAAATTCTCTTTTCTGTGTTTTTCCAATTCAGTATCTTGCTCCTCCATATTATTCTCCATCTGCCTTCCTGTTCCTCTTCCTGTCCTAACTTGGATCTCTTCTTTTATTGTTTTTCTTCTCTCTGTGTTTTCTTTTCTTCTCTCATTTTCCTTCACTCAA
>NW_022971725.1:0-246 GCF_012274545.1 Fukomys damarensis
CACAGATGATACTGACCCAGGGAATCTCAGTGGATGAGAGACTGAACCCTCCTCCTTCCTCCTTCTATCCTCAGCCTCTGCTGCCCTTAGCTCACCATGCTGTCAACCCCAATGAGCTGGACTGCTCTTGTCCAATAACAACAGAGAATTTAGTTAGACTACACTCCAACTTCAGAATTGAACAGTAGCCAGAATTCACACACAGCAGGGACCTGGCAACCGAACTGTAATAAAAAACAGTACCTT
>NW_022971726.1:0-205 GCF_012274545.1 Fukomys damarensis
GGGAGGGGGCCTTTCTGACAACATCTGTGCTGAGACCCATCTCCCTGGGTTGGCCTGACACTGTGTTTGACCTAGTTTACCTATGCACCAGTGAGGGCAATTACCAACAGACCCTAGTTCTGTAATTCCTAATACTTATTAGGTATGGCACTCGGGCAAAGGCTTTAATTTTAATTTTCTTTTTAATTTTCTCTTTCACCAAAAA
>NW_022971727.1:0-209 GCF_012274545.1 Fukomys damarensis
ATAGCCAAAAACTGAAGAATGGAAAAGATAAATTTTTACAAAAGTATTTGTAGTAAAAGGACACGCTAAAGCTTGTATATGCTGGTTAAATATCACAGCAGACTTTTATTTTACATTAAAAACTTGAGGGATGATATGGGAATTGGAGATGTGCTACACCTTTACATGTAGTTTTTGTTGTTGTTGTTTCTTTTCTTTCTTTTTTTCTT
>NW_022971728.1:0-232 GCF_012274545.1 Fukomys damarensis
AATGGGACTCCACTGGTCAACTGACGCAGTTGCAGCCCCTTGCTCTGTGGAGTACTTCACATTGAGGAACCTAACCGCTTTGATTTCAATGGGCTAAACGGCAAAAGAAGCTGTTTCCTTGGGATGATTGTGGTTTCAACCACAAAAGCACCCCGAAAAGTGCCCTTGGTTTCTAAGCTCAAACTGAAAGTCACTCCAGGATCACAGAGTTCTAGAGGCTTGTGGGACCTCA
>NW_022971729.1:0-223 GCF_012274545.1 Fukomys damarensis
GAGCCCAGCACATGTAGAAGAGCTGACTGGTAGTACACTCAGGTCCCCAAGTCATGTTTGTCCCGCTGACCACACACCTCTGCTCACTGCCCCAGGTGACGCAGCCACACGGGTTTCCAACATGTACATAGTTAATCATGTTACAGTTTCCAAAGTACTGCTACATTTGTGATGTGTTTCATTCAACATACCCAGAAGCAGATACCTTAATTCTTGTTTTATA
>NW_022971730.1:0-373 GCF_012274545.1 Fukomys damarensis
GGCAGAAGGTGAAAAATCATGGAGAACAAGGACCTTTGTGAATCTCTTTCTCAATGCTGCATTTTCTTTCATGAATGCTACAGAGAAGCTACTGTTTGCCTAGAATTTAATGCTTTCTTCTGTTTATTTTCATCTTTACCAGGACCAGGTGTTTCCTTCAGGTTTTGAAGTTTACATCAGAAGTTTATTCATTTGGTACCATAAAATCCTACTTTAAACAAGACACACATCACACTCATACATTGTAAAAGTAAAAACAAATTAGGTATTTCTGAAGCAATGTATTTTAAACTATATACAAATAACAAGCCAGTCATGGTTGCACACGCCTGTAATCCCAGCACTCGGGAAGCTGAGGCAGGAGGATTGCTGT
>NW_022971731.1:0-303 GCF_012274545.1 Fukomys damarensis
TCTGCAAAAAGTTTCCAACTATTAGCATTGTTTTCTACTTTGTGATGTGTGTGGGGTTCCCCATGCCAGGCTCACCAAAGAGTTAACAGTTCTTTTCTTTTTGGTACCGGGGATCGAACTCAGGTCCTTGCGCTTGCGAGGCAGGTGCCAGAACCACTGAGCTACATCCCCGGCCCTAGGTAACGGTACTGTTGGCCTTGTCCTAGGCCTGCCACCAGTGATGACGCCGGTGACTGCCATACCAAGCCTTCCATGGGCCAGCTGGCCCTCTACATGCTTGCTCTCAGGGCCAACTGCGAGTTC
>NW_022971732.1:0-220 GCF_012274545.1 Fukomys damarensis
AAATAGTATTTTTAAAAAATTTGTTATCATAAGCCAGGCTCAGTACTGAAATCAAGTGCTGTTTCCGTAATAATATTTTTCAATTTCACTTGAAATAAAAACATACAAAAGGATATTTGACATTTTGAACACCTACCAGGTAAAAATAAGTTTCCTTATTAAAATACTTTAATTTTTTCAAAAATTGTATAAATATTTGCCAAGCATTGTATCACATGCT
>NW_022971733.1:0-225 GCF_012274545.1 Fukomys damarensis
ACATAAGAACCCGCCATGTGGAGAAATGAAAGACAGTTCAGTAAATTAGAACCTACTAACAGGGGACAAGCTGGGAAAGCAGATTCCAGGACAGGGATGAGAACCTTCAGACCGTTCAGTGACACAAAGAGCCCACTGTGGCATGTGTGCACACATTCACCGCCACTGCTCGGGAATTGTATGCTTCAGAGCCTCCATTCTACATCCTTGGCACTAATTCACATA
>NW_022971734.1:0-555 GCF_012274545.1 Fukomys damarensis
ATCCAGGACACGAGGCGTTCTTTTCTACAAGATCCTACGACTTTGTTGATTCTCCCAACCTCTGGAACAGGGAGATGAGTGGACCCCGGAGGAGAGGAGTCAACAAATACACAGCATGCTCAAAGGGAGGATCACCAGACAGAAACATTTCCCTTGCCTCTCACAAGCATGTTTGTGACTCATCCTGGTGGTGACACTGACAGAGGAGCTAAGAGGCTCTGTCTACGATTCCAAAAGCAACCCCTAAGGTGACTCAACTGACTTTGATATATGGCAAAAAGTTCATTTGGATTGACACAGGTCTCACTTTACCCTGGTCCTGGACACCCAGCAGAAACATAGAAGCACAAACATATTGAAGTAATAATTATATAGACAACACATAAAATGGGGCTCCGAGCATTGACCCCTGCTGGCAGAATCGAGCTACACCTGTTGACCTGGCCAAGAGCAAACAGGTTACAATTATTATATCAATTTCTTCCGAAAAATGTCTGGAGTAGCTCCTTCCGCAATCTGCCTTTTCATTCTTGTGCTCATATTCTGATGCCCAAA
>NW_022971735.1:0-1381 GCF_012274545.1 Fukomys damarensis
AACTGTTCCATCAGGAGAATCAGCTGGGGAGCCCAATCCTAAGCAAAACTATCTTGATTACAAAGGAAGAAACAACACCGTATCGTTTAACTGCTGAACCTTCCAGTGAAACACAAAGCGGCATTAAAGTTCTCTGCCTTTAACGCCTCGGTTTAAGCAGTTAATCTTATTTCAGCTGAATGGCATGTTCATTACAGCAAATAAGTAGGTAATGTGTGGGATTACTGAAGAGGAAAGAGGAATTAAACCAGTTACAAGCATCATGGTGGTGTTTTTCAACTGTCTGCTTTAAGTTGATATTTTTCAACAGTCTAATCTAACACTAGCACTCATGGTCCGCGTTGCGAGTGTTAGCATAGCCACCCATGAGCCTGCACTGGCTCCAGCCTGGAACCAGCAGAGCTTACCCAGAGGGTCCCTGAACGTGAGACAGTGTGTCTCGCTTTCCATGAAGTAGCTGTATTTTTACCCCTTACTGTGTACTCTCCATACAGCTGAAGGACTTTTCTTGAAGGCTGACACATCCTTTATATGGGCTTGCTACAGGGCCACCTTACAACATAACACAATGTAGCTCAGGAATGTATTTTGTCATCTGTTCTCAAAGAAATAGTATCATGGACTCCAAAACCATTCAGTGAACTACTGGTGTAAATGACAAAGGAGAAACCAGGGGTGATGGCACACACCTGTAATCCCAGCACGGTGGGAGGCTGAGAAAGGAGGATAGAATGTTCAACCCCAACCCAGGCAACTTATGATTAAGCGAGACTTCATCTCAAAGTAAAAATTAAATCAGCCTGGTGATGTAGCTCAGAGTGAAAGCCCTAGGTTCAATCCCCAGTTATTATGCACTGTAAAGAAAAAAAAGGGAGAGGAGGGAAAGGAAAGAAGACTGGGGATTTAGCTCAGTGGCCCCACGCCTGCCTCACAAGTGCAAGGTCCTGAGTTCAATCCCCGGTACAAAACAAAACAAAACAAAAAAAAGGGAAGAGCAGAAGTAGAATGATAAAAGACATCAAGAGATCATGGGAGGAGTAAAACTGGATCTGAGTCAGAATGTGTTTCATCAGAACATAGTGGAAAATGCCTGCAATCCCAGCATTAAGCGGTTGAGGCAGGAGGATCAAAAGTTCAAATCCAGTCTGGGAAACTAAGTGCTTCGGCAAGACTAGCACACATAGTGACTTAAAAGGGGCTGGCAATGCAACTCAAGGATAAGGTCCTGGGTTTGAGCCCCAGTACTGGAATAAAACAAACAGCAACAAGAGAGAACGTACCTTCAACCCAACTTATGAGCAACAAAAGCTTTTACCAGTGCCCATTTGACTGTCAGTCTGCTTTCAGGAATTAAGCTTAAGGAAATAAAAGAAAATGTCCT
>NW_022971736.1:0-208 GCF_012274545.1 Fukomys damarensis
TGTGCCCTCAGAGCTGCTAGGCACTCTCTTGGACTTAAGGGCTTTTCTGGTACAAGGGCCTCAAAACAGTGTTTCAATCTCTACCAGGCAGACATCTAAAAACAAAAAAGCAATAAGTTTTACTCATTATAAGATGTGGACTTCTCTGGTAAACTCACAGAGTTGCAGGACTTTTCTCTGTGGAGTACTTCACATTCAGGAAACTCAC
>NW_022971737.1:0-200 GCF_012274545.1 Fukomys damarensis
AAAAAAAAAAAAAAAAAAAAAAGGCTGGGGATTTAGTGCCTACCTCACAGCACTCTGAAAAAAGAGTTTGCAGAGGATATAAGAAAACGGAAAGATATCCCTTCTTCCTATGTAGGAAGAACCAACATAGTGAAAATGGCCATACTACCAAAACTGCTATACAGAGTCAATGCAATCCCAGTTGAAATTCCAATGCTATA
>NW_022971738.1:0-1023 GCF_012274545.1 Fukomys damarensis
ATAATGAATGTAATTGTACTGTATACCTAAAATGTACCAATAAACTCAATTAATAAAAAAAAAAAAGTTTGTGTGGATGTCATTCTATACCAGAATCTCATAATAGCTGTTTTTCACTACTGGTCTCACTTGCCTTTGCTTTTCACAAGATCTGGAACTCATACAGTCATCTTGACTGCTACTTGCTCCTCTTTCCTCTCCTTCATGACAGCCTCTTCAGCTGCTTCCCCATCCTACTCCCAGAGTCACCAGCATTAGTCAAGGGCATTTTCATCTGATGCTAGGAGCATTGCTGTCTGTCTACTGGGTTTCTGTTCCTCTCTCCCCAATTTGCTCTAGCATTTTAGAGATTGAATTCCCAGGAAGAAGATCCTGAGACAAAGTTTGCAGACAAGATTGTTAGTAGGGATAAACATCTGTGACAGGCACAAGAAAAAAGCAGGATCAGAGAGGAAGAAGGCAACTAAGATGCCTTCTTAAGGGGCAGCAAATCTTCTCCAGGTTTTGAGCAAGCTCTGGAGTAAGTGTTGCTGCTAAGAGCTCCTGAATGTGACTGACTGCACTGTCTCATTCCACCTTGATGATAGAAATGTGATTTCAGGTGAGGTCAATTTCTATGCAGACTGTTTGAAAAAAAAAGAAAGACAGTGGAAGCCTTTCAGCTAAGTCTCCATGGCTGGGAAACATGCATGTTGCACACTTCAACAGTATTGTGTTCCTTAAAAATGCATTCATAGTACAAACTCTGTATTTCGGAGGCAGAAAGACAAGTATTAGGTCCCCAAATCTTCTATTTTTACATAAACTTTTCTGCATGAAATATTTAATTGCTCTAAGCTTCCTTTTCCTCATGTGTCAAAAATGACTGTATATAATTCTTTAGATTGTTATAGAGATTTCATGAGACCAGGAATGCATATTTCTTTGAGCAGTGCTGACCTAAAATAGAATTAACGGAACTCCTTATGTCCTCCTTAGCACTTTAAAGATTATTAATCCCCCTTTCTCATGTTATAATTTCAT
>NW_022971739.1:0-528 GCF_012274545.1 Fukomys damarensis
GAATTGTCAAGCATCAACCTAATTCCATTAAATAGTTGATTTACCTAATGGCTCTTCTTTAAGAAACTTTCTGTTTATAACTGGGCTTAACATGTAGTTATACTTCCCCATATGAGCTTTTGATATATCTCTTATGAAAGTATCCCTAATAAAGAGTATCACTGGTAAATTAGAGATACACTATAGTGTGTCTACCTCAACCCTGCATATTTTAAGTCTGTCAGAACACTCATTCTTAGACCTTAACCTACGCAATCTCTGGAAAACAAAGGCCAACAGGCCCAATTTTCATCAGTCTGCCCTGACACTTATATTCTCCCCTTTTTGGCGCTAACCTTATTTCTGCTTTTATGTATGAAAGGTTAAAATATTGCTTAAAGGGCCTTTATACCAACAGAGAAAATACTTTTTCTAAAAACTTTGTACTTTACTATTATTTTTCTCTCCACTCCCCCAAGCAAAAACCCAATTAGTTTCCTTCTTATATTTTCTCATGGTGTTATGTACATTTTGTTTATGTAATTTGCC
>NW_022971740.1:0-243 GCF_012274545.1 Fukomys damarensis
GTGAAATACACTGGCATGGGGACTAGTAGATTGCTGTTGGGAAAACAAATTGTCTCTTGATTGCTGCTATTTTCTCAGTAAAATAGGAACATTAGTCTTTAAAAATGAATCAAGGAGATGGGAAATAATAGTAAAAGCTTGAGTGAAAATGAAATGGACAAAACATTTGTTTTTGGAGACGAAGAAGACATTTGTATGGGAACAGGATTTCTGAACCCCTTAAAGTGCCACACAAGATTCCTG
>NW_022971741.1:0-266 GCF_012274545.1 Fukomys damarensis
TATGTCAAGTGAGCTGCCTTCGTGTCAGTTTTAGATCTGCTCTTGTCCATACTTCGACACTCAGAAAGTCAGTAAGCACCATGACTCTTTCTTCTTTCAGCTCATTCTCCATCTGGTATTCTCCTGCAAAAATTTTGGGTTCACTTAACATCAAGAGAGCAGAAACAGTAAGAAAGAAATGACTGTTACATTCCCAGGGTCAGAAAAAAAATTAGAAATCTTTTGCTTTTGTAAGTCCCAATCCTTTGATGGAAAATAGAAGACCT
>NW_022971742.1:0-725 GCF_012274545.1 Fukomys damarensis
TTACATATCAGGTCTTGTTCCTCATTTTTCCCCTTGTCCCTGCCCTCCCTTCAGTCCCTATTCACCTCGCCATTTCCAAACATTTTATTTCCATTTTCTCATTTTGTCCTGTTTTCTTGCCTTCCCCACGTGTTCTCTGCCATACACTCCCCACTATCCCTGCACCTGAAGACCTTTTCTTCCTATTTCACATTCTCAATTTTCTCATTAAGATTTTATGTACTAGTATAGTGTACTCACACCAGAGAAACTATTCGGTATTTGCACATGTGTGATTTATTTATTTCCCTTACGAGTATATCCCATTCAGGGACATTTGACAGGGCAAGCCAGGCAGTCTATGGTAATTCTGTTTATTCCACCCATTGAGCCAAGGCCATTGTTCTGTTCAATGTGTCGTGTTCCCTCAATGTCCCCATGAGATGGGTAGGAGTGGAATTTGGAGTGAGGAACTAGATATTGAGGATATATATTGGGAGAAGTAGGATCAGAGTCAGTGAGGCAAAGTTGGAAGGCCCAGATATCAATTCAGTGTCCACAGAGGCTGGCAGAGTGTCAGAGGGTACCCTGAGTGTTAGGGCCATGACAAAGCTCAGCTGTCATAATCCGATGAGTTAGCAGTCGGGAACTGCGGTCACGGTTGCCAGGTAGGGGTGCATTTCGTTAACTGTGGAGACAGCAGCAACAGGCTAGGCCCTGGGTGTCATGCCCATCCATTCAGGACA
>NW_022971743.1:0-219 GCF_012274545.1 Fukomys damarensis
AAGAAACCCAGGAGGTATCAACCCAGGAGGCATTTGGGAAATAGACCTGGATGCAAGACCCAGACAAAAGGAAGGGCCTTGGTTTGGCTGCAATGACCTACAGTGAGTGGTCAGAAGGGGTAGGAGACAGCAGAGGGCTAGTGACGAAGGACACGTTGAGGAGGCAGCAGGTATCTGTTTCCAATGGAGTGTCACATTTCTGATGTCCTCGGTTAACAT
>NW_022971744.1:0-331 GCF_012274545.1 Fukomys damarensis
CTCCACATAGACTAGTATGACCAGAAACTTCTCAAGTCAAAGTCTCTAGAAACACAGCCTACTTCTACATCCCAACTTGGTTGACTCTCCTTTACTTTTTCCTGAGAATTTGAAGCAAAACAGCTACTCCTGCTCACAGTTTGAACAAAAGCAGTGAGAGACACATCTACCTCCTTCACCTATAGTTTCTTCTTTACCTTTTCAATTCCTTTTGTAATGTTTAAGACCAGGTTTGATTTCTAATTATCTTCTCCTTAACAATAGTTTTGCGTCTCTACTTCACATTAAAACAATTTAATTCATCCTCAGAGAATACTTTTCTGTGGTCAGC
>NW_022971745.1:0-284 GCF_012274545.1 Fukomys damarensis
ATCTCTGCTTTCAGGAGAGCACCTTGTTGCTGTATCCTGCAGAGAGGACATGCACTTTGCTCATGTGACAGGAGAAAGAGGACCTCAACTGGTTCCTTCATACAAGGCACTCACCTATGCACCAGGGTGGAGCCTTCATGATTTAATCTCAGGTGGATGCTAGGCTGCAACACATGGATAGGGGACACTCTCCAGACCAAGGCAAAACTAGCAGAACTTCAAAACAGAGAAGTGATTGGCTTCTATGATGTAGGAATGTGTGTAGAATTAAAGGTGCTAGAATA
>NW_022971746.1:0-1367 GCF_012274545.1 Fukomys damarensis
AGCAGTGACCTTTTGACACGTGATGGATGACTCCAAACTGCGCATCCTCAGGAATGTGCCCACATCTCTTCGGATGGTGTTTCCTATGTGAGTAGGCGAGAGTTTCCCCAACAAAAGCACCTGGCTCTCTTTGCTCAGAGTGAGACACTAGTCTGAGAATAGTGTGCAGTACCTCCTGACTTTCTCCAAGTAGCATACCTTTCCTCATTCTTCATATCCTGGTTGTGCTGTGGCTTCTCCCTCAGCAAAGGCAAACCCTTTGAGCCTGGCCACAGCATTTCTCCTCTCTCCAGGACTGACCGACTAGCTGCGTGGTAAAAATCTATTGATTTATTTATGGCCAGCATTGTATAGCACTGTCTGAAACAGGCAGAAATGTTCAAGATACACTTCTTAAAACTGACATATCGTACACCAAGTGTACAATCATCACACCGTAAAATGGGACAGCAGTGATTCTTGACTTCTTCGTTGTACAAATTAAAAGACATATCCCAACTGAATGTAGATAAAAATTGATCTTAGCCACCAGACAACGTAGAAGAAAAAGTCTGGGGGAAGGAAGAGGGAGCAGGAGGGAGATGAGAAAGAGAAGACGAAGAAGAAAGATGAGGAAGATAAGGAGGAGAATTAGAAGAAATAATTAAACGGTTTGCACTGGCTCTTGGTGCAGTTGAACTTTGGTTATAATTTGGTCACAGACTATCTCTACCGTTTTAGGAAAGGTGTGTAAACCTCCAGACCTGAGCTCACCATCCTGAGAAGAAGTGGTGTCTTACTTCTTTTCCTTCGGAGATATCTGGAAGCTTTTCATTGCTGTCCTTCTGCACCAGCCTCCCAAGGCCTTCTCTTCCACAGATGCTTATTGATCTCGGCCATCACTGTGACACTGATGAAATGAGTAGAATCTGCAGTTATGGGAATGTTCCAAAATAAATAAATAAATAAAACAAAGTGGCCATTAGGACCCCGGCTCTGCAGCTGTATTTTTAGAAACAGAACCACATCGGAAGCATTTTGTCTAGTTAAATATAGATACATAGTTTCACAGAATTATACAACTTTACCAACTGGCACACAGTAAAAACCAATCATTGTTTGCATGTGCCCTTTTTGCTAAAGAAAAAGTTATTGTTCATTTACAATATTGCTTTCCTAAAAATCATCCCGAAGTTTAGTGTTAGAACTATTTGTTAGCAATTTATGACAAATATAAATCAGTTTGATTCATTTGCATAACCCCGATTCCTGGGTTGTTGTTTTTTGGCTTATTAAGTGTTATACATAGTCTCATTGCTCCAGAGTCCTAAGTCTAAGATGGCTTAGCTGAGGAATTGTATTTCAAGTCAAAACCTACCCACTTCAAG
>NW_022971747.1:0-209 GCF_012274545.1 Fukomys damarensis
ATCAGTGTGTATAATGTCATCCCGTATACCATATGAAGCATAAATTTTTTATTCAAAAGAAAACAGTCTTTTAAAAATTAAAACAATAGTTTTACTTATATTTTTATATCTTTACATTACAATTATAGGGCAAAATACTAAGTTAATCATATTTCTCAGTGTGTCACACTCTCTTCCTTCTTTTATACAAATTTCTACTTTCTGTTTTT
>NW_022971748.1:0-293 GCF_012274545.1 Fukomys damarensis
CAACTTGGTTTTGGCCAATGGGAGGGGCGCTTAACTCACCACCCTCCCTCTCCACGTGAGAACAGCAAGCACTTCCCCACCTCAAGGTCACCGAAGGCCCCGTGGTTGCTCTCAGGGGGCGATTTCTTGTCATAGAATGGAACCCCCGTGATTTGCCCTCTATCCTGAAAACCATGGCGTAATACAGTTAGTTCCCTCAATACTTTTGCGAGAGAAGTGGAGGTGAGGGGGTGGACTATAGTTCCCTAGGCTGCACCTGGAGACTCTCTCAAGCCTTTGGTCCGTGCCCCGGC
>NW_022971749.1:0-254 GCF_012274545.1 Fukomys damarensis
GAAACTGACCGATTTCGCTTTAAACGGCTAAGCGGCGAGAGAAGCTGTTTCCCCAGGAAAACTACACTTTAAACCGCAGAAGCCCTCTGCAAAGTTCGTTTCTGTTCTAACGTCAACGTGAAACTATCCCCGAGTATACAGAGTTCTGGAGCCTTGTGTGCACTCAGAGCTGATAGGCACACTCTTAGTCATGAAGGGCGTCTCTGCTAAAAGTGCCTCACAACACTGTTTCAATCTCTGTGAGGCAGAGACCT
>NW_022971750.1:0-239 GCF_012274545.1 Fukomys damarensis
CTGTTATTCATTGGCTTTGTAGGGAAACAGTGGCATTTACACTGCCAATTAGACCTGAAGTTACCTGCCTTATTATTAACCCCTCGAGACACTGGTCCACGTCTATTAGCTAATCCGCAGCTAGCAACGCCCTTCCTCTTCTCCCCATTCTCTGAACCTCATCGCTTTCATCGTGATGTTTTCCCCATCACTTTCACCCCCAGCATCCTCCTAACCCCCGAGAATGCTAAGTATTGGCC
>NW_022971751.1:0-202 GCF_012274545.1 Fukomys damarensis
ATATATATATATAATTTAGAGAAGCCTGCCAAAAATTGGCGAATACCAGTCAGACTATGAAGGGGCCTACATAGCCAAGAGGACTGAGGAGTATGGTTGAGACAATTGCTAGCCGACTCTGAAAATTTGAAACAAAATTTAAAGAGAAAACCCAGTGCACTGAGGAATTGGCAAAAGTGGCAGAATTGAATATTAAGTGAAT
>NW_022971752.1:0-465 GCF_012274545.1 Fukomys damarensis
TTCATGTAGTGTTATAACATCTAGAAACTGTCCCCATAAAGCCATCAGAAGTGAGCAAAGTTGGGCAAGATTCATATTTATACGTTCTTCCAGTTCATCAGGATTTTCTATTTTCTTAACTTCTTCACATAGTTCAGTAAGTCGAGCTTCTACATCCATTTCCTCTACATAGGAGTCTTTCTGGGTTCTTGGCTGTTTTCTTCTGAGAAGGTGCTCGTGTAGGACCTGTATGTTGGCCTTGGTGTAATGAAGTAGCTGTGCAATCCCTTGAAAGCTAGCAGCAAAATGGCACAAAGGGGTATAATGAAAATGGTAGGCATGATGGAGGAAGGAATCAACAATGATGAAACTGCAGCCATCTGGTGATAACTGTTTGGTGTAGTTAATACCAAAGACCACACTTTCAAGAGTAGGAATCACAGAACCTCTATTTTGTGCTGGTGCATTTCTATTTAACCAAGTAGT
>NW_022971753.1:0-441 GCF_012274545.1 Fukomys damarensis
TGTTTGTAGGTCTCTGCCTGGCAGAGATTGAAACACTGTTGTGAGGCACTGTTAGCAGAGAAGGCCTTTAGGCCTACAACAGTGCCTAGCAGCTCTGAGTGCACACAAGCCTCCCGAACTCTGTATACTTCGGGATAGGTTCAGTTTAGTACTTCGGGATAGGTTCAGTTTGACGTTAGAACCCAAACGCACATTACAGAGGGCTTCTGTGTTTTAAAGTGCAGTTTTCCCCAGGAAACAGCGTCTCTCGCCGCTTAGCCGTTTAAAGCGAAAGCGGTCAGTTTCATGAATGTGAAGTACTCCGCAGAGAAAGGTGCTGCCACTCTGTGAGTTTACCAGGGAAGTCCACCTCTTATGTGGAGTACAACCGTTTTCCTTTTTGTTTGTAGGTCTCTGCCTCAAAGCGATTGAAACACTGTTGTGAGGCACTTTACTGGAAAA
>NW_022971754.1:0-225 GCF_012274545.1 Fukomys damarensis
AACAGATGGTCCGTCAAAATGAGACGAAGCAAAATGTGTGCGTTAATATTAAAGAAAGTCTTATAGGCCTATGATAGAGATTTGGACTCTAATCTGTAATTAAATATTCACAGAGTGGATTTATTCGTGCTAAAATATAGATATTAAAGTTATTCCAGTGTTATTTCAAAAGTTACTTGGATGATCTTAGAACGGTTAGGAAATGAGCATAACATAGGAGGCCTC
>NW_022971755.1:0-472 GCF_012274545.1 Fukomys damarensis
ACAATAAAATCTGATAAGAACATTAGCAAAAAAGCAAAATTATAGTCTAATCTCTTTTGTGAATGTAAATGCAAACACTGAAAAAATACAGTGTTAGCTAAAAAGATCCAGTAATATAGAATAAAGGTAATGTATTAAGATAAAGCTAGTTCATCTCAGCAATACAAAGATATTTGCACACTAACAGAAAATATAATTTAACTTATTGAAAGAGAAAAAATTTGATGAATTCATACATGACTTTAAGAAAAGCTCTTCAAAAACTAGGAACAGAATGAAATAATATCATTAGGCTCATGCAAGATATCCACATACACAAAAAAGACATATAAATAATACTCCTGCTTGTTAAATATTAGAAGTTCCACTAGGGCGCCTACTGATATTATCAATATATTATCTATATTGCAGATTCTAGCTAACATCATAAGAAAACAAAATTAGAGAATAAGGTTTGGGAATAAAATAGACT
>NW_022971756.1:0-1751 GCF_012274545.1 Fukomys damarensis
GTGTGTGTGTGTGTGTGTGTGTGTGTGTGTGTGTGTGTGTGTGTGTGGTGTGTGTGTGTGTGTAAGGTCTATGCCCAGGTGGGAGAGGGAAGAGGCATGGGAATACGGGACCCAGAATGTAGTGTAACCAAGAAAGAGCAAGCAAGAAGGAATAGAAAGGTGAGGCTGCAGGCAAGTGGAAAGACCACGCCTGACCCAATTCTCCCATGAAGTTAGCATGCTATGGAGCACAGTCTTCCAGGACTTTCTACGGCTGGTTGCATTTTCATGGCTATTAGACTATATAGAAGCTACATTTTTATAAAAGTTAAGGGACACCCTAATGCAGCTGGGACATGTGAGGATTTGCCCAGATTGAAGATAGACGCATTGTTTTTGTAGTGAGAAGCAAAGTTTAGGAATGTGTTTCAGCCCTCATCTTCAGAGGCCAGTCTGAGTTCCTGCGAAGGTTGTACCCAGTCTCTTCATTTTAAAGATTTCAAAACAGACAGAGCTTTACCCAATCCCATGTTCAAAACCATTACATGAGAACCATTAAACATTCCATCATTTTGCAGATGAATGCACAACACACACAATCTGTATTTGCAAACAGCACTCCCGGGAACACACAAATGGGCTAGGAACACCAACATTCTGTGGTCATATCAGAGAAAAATGACAGCATTCCCAAGATGAGGCTGAAGCGATGGGCTGTGCGCCAACAACAGGGAATAATTAAGTAACTTCTTGGGATAGTGAGCAGTGGGGCAGAAAATGATATGATTGGGAAATGAATGGATCACAGAAAGGAATGTTGTGTGTTTTACACAAGTTCTAATAATTACATGACCCAAATGACAGGGACCCTTGTTGATAGCTGCTTTTGTAATCCTTTTTCTTGTTTCAAGTATGTTGGAAAGGGGAAAGGGCAACTCTGTCTTTCGGCAACCAGCAGACCTTTCTGCGTGTGAACTGGACATGCTCCTCCGAGCTCACTGTGCACTCTGAAGGAGGAGCCGCACAGAGAATTCGGATTCACAGACCTAGAAAGGTTAGGCCCAAGTCAACTCCCACTGCACCCCACTCCCTAGCACCAGAATGATGAAGTACAACTTTGAGAGAACTGTGTAGGCAGTTTTCTTTCATTTACATGAGAGTAAGCACACAGGTTGCAGGGAGCAGCATACCAGCCAACGAGCCCAGAGCCAACCCTTGGTGCTTTTTCAAGCTCTGTGGTCAACGTCTGGATTTTCTTAGGAAGTTTTGAAAACAGTGCCCTACAAATCACGCAGCTGGACCCGAGCAAGCCTGGTGTTTTCTTAGGAGTGCATACCCTCACTGGCTCCCGCACACCCTGGCTGAGGGTTGCAGAGCCTCTGCTACAGGAATCAGAGCAGGAGGCATCAAGACTCTCTTCATCCCACGCTAATAACACATGGTAGAAATACAGACAGCTTCCCACAGTCATTTCTCTGTCCTTCCTCTCCAGCTTTTGCCAACCACCACCTCCACCCTTAGTCTGGGACAAGTTTATAGTACACGAGATAATATGAAAACTATGGAAGACAGAAATCATTCTCTATCATTAAAAACAGAAAAACAAAAACTCCTCCTCCTGAACCTCGCTCCCAGAAAAGCCTACTTCTCTGTTCTTGTGCATAGAGCAAAGCTCACAGGGATCACAGGCTGGGTGCTGTTGGTACCACCTGATCTGACCAAACAATTTCTACTAATAGCTGCATCCCAAGGCCCTAGACATCAAAAATCTG
>NW_022971757.1:0-3274 GCF_012274545.1 Fukomys damarensis
TTTACATAAAATTCTAGATTGGTTACATTTAATGTGATCATCTATATAACTGGATTTTGGTCTTTCCTCATAGGATGTGTTTTAATTATTGTATTCTTACTTTTGCCTTTGACATTACTTTCCATTCTTCTTATAGATTAATCAAAGTTTAACTTAGTATTTTATTTTATCTGTTAACAGCACTATAGTTAAATTTTGTGCTATTATTCTTTTAGTGAATATTATGAATACTTCAGTATTTGTGCTTAAATTACAATATACTTTTTTCACATTTATTATGTGAAAACTAATGCAAAATTTCACGACTATTATTTGCCTATTTTCCCTATGACCTTTTATGTTATTTTTGTCATGTATTTTACTTCACAAACATTATGAAACCCACAAGATATTTGTATCTATCATTATCTTAAGTAGCCAATATTCTTTCATATTTATGCACATTTACTATTTCTGTTGTGAATCCTCTTAGCAGCTTCTGTCTGGGATTATTTTTCTCTAGAATGAATTTCCTTTAATATTTCACCAAGTATAGATTTCATGTGTAAAATATTTTTCCAGGTTTTGTTCATATAGAAATAACTATCTACCACTCTTTTTAGAACACATTTTCACTGAGCATAAACCCTGCTTAGCAGCACCTCCCCCTGAATTCTTTCAAAGATGTTTTTCCACTGTTTATGACTTACATATGTTTCCTTGAAAAGTCAACAAACCATCATACTACTGACTCTGTGTGTTTTCCTCTGTAGGTAGTGTCTCTTCTTGATGGTCACTTTTTTCTTCTGTATCTGTGGAATCAGAAAATTAGAGTATGATTTGCCTACTTTTACTTTCCTTACCTTCCCTTTTCTTTTCGTTTTTTAACCTGCCTAAACTTGTTAAATGTCTTGAATCTGTAGTTTGGTGTCACATAAGGTTTTGAAATTGCTGTCAAAACACCTCTTCTTTTTCTCCTTCCCTTCCAACCTCCAGTTAAACACACATGAGATCAACAGGAAGTTTTGCTGGTGTCTTTTATTTCCAACTTTTTTCTTCTTTCTGTGTTTTGCTTTGGATGTGTACTTTTGTGTTTCAGTGTTGATTTTTCATTTTCTTTGAGCTCACATTTTCTTTCTTCTACTCTGTCCAGTCTGCTCTTTTATGGACCCAATGAATCCTTAAGATAAATTTATACTTTAAATTTCTATCATGATAATTTAGTTCTATAAGGTATTACAATGATTTCTAAAGCTCTCATCTTTCCTCAACTCTTTTATTTTTTTATATATTTATAATAGCTACTTTAAAATCTGTGTCTTCTAATTCCAACATCTAAATAATAACTGGATCTTTTTCTGTTATCTGATTTTTTAGGATTATCAGTCATATATTTCATCCTATTAACTTGTCTCATTTAAAATATTAAAGCATTTATAGGTAATAATTTTTAAGACCAAAATTTACATTGCTTTTCCCCTAATGTCCACTGTTTTGTTGTTGTTGTTGTTGTTGTTATGTAGATCACGTGAAGGATGGATAACTGCAATCTGGTCAGAAATTGAGGCATGTTGATTTCTTGATGAATTCCTTGAGATTTTCTATGTGCAAGAAGGAACATGTCTTCTGGTGATATGAACAATTTTACCCCTTCTCTTCCAAGATGAATATCTTCTGCTTTCTCTTGTGTAATTGCCAAGTCTTAACTCTTAGTACAATGTGGAATAAAAGTGATGAGAGCAGCCATGCTTTCCTAATGCCTGGTATTAGAAGTGAAACTTTTTAATCTTTTAGAATTAAGAATAATATTTTTAGCCAACCGTGGTGGCAAACATCTATAATTTGAGTGCTCTGGGAGATTGGGGCAGGAGGATTTCAAATTCAAGCCTATCCTGGGCAACTTAGAAAGACCCTATCACAAAATTTAAAAATAAATAAATGGCTGGAGGGGTGTCTCAGTGCAAAGACCCTGGGTTCAATCCTAAGTAGAAAAAATATAAAAAAGGAAAAATAATATTTCCTTTCCATTTTTTTCATAGATACCCTTTTCTGAATTGAGAAAGCTTTCTTTTATTACAAGTTGGTTTTGAGTTTCAATCATGAGTGAGATTTGAATATTGCCAAATGTTTTTCTATTTTTGTCTGTTGAAAGAGTATCGTAGCTTTCTGCTTCCATCCTCCTAGTAGGGTTCATATTATTTTTGGATACAACACCCATCTTGCCTTCTTGACCAATCCTCCTTGATCATGGTATGCAATCTTGCATATGTTCTTGGATTTTGTTTGCTAATATCTTTCAGGAGCTTTTGTACTTTCTTTATGAGGGAATCACTTTGTTGGTCTGTAATATTCTTTTTCATAATATCTTGTGATGCCCCCTCTCCCTGGTGAACTCCTGATTTTCAGAAAGTGTCTGTGGAGTAGCTATGATCTTCTCAGGTTGCTTCTCCCAACATGGAACCTGTGCTTCAGGACAGGTTGGGGTTTGGTATCAGGGTGACAACGCCTCATAGAATGGGTTGGAAAGTTTCCCCTCCTTGTCTACTTTGTGCAGTAAAGCACCATTTATTCTTTAAATGACATTGATGCCACCCAGATATGGACAGCTCCCACCTTAGCTGTGTCCCTGTTGCTTATCAGTGTATAGGTCCATCCTCTGCTGTGTGGTGCCTTTGAGGCTGTTCCTGTGGAGTCGGGTGCAATTAGTATGGGTGCTAGGGAATGATGGAGGCCAACTGGGACTCTCCGTTGTATTCCCCATTCTGTCTGTTCAGCCTTCTACCTCTGTAAGCACAACATGCAGCTGTTGGCTTTCACAAGTTGCAGGCTTACTTCTTTCTTGTTTTCACTAATACTACAGGGTACAAATGATCCAGTTATTTTGGGCCCCTTTACAGCAGTAATTATTGATGTCTCTTGTAACTTGGGGTCTCCTTGCTTTCCCTGATAAACTGGCTGGTGCCCAGCTCAACTTGTTCCTCTATGGAGCTAATAGTCTCCATTTAGTTCCTTCACTCAGCTGCTTTGAAGAAAGCTGAGATCTCTGATTCCCACCCCCTTACCCCCAGAACAAATCTCTACATTGGTGCTTGGAGCAGAGGCAGGCAAGGGGTCCCCTCTCCCTGGTGGAATCCTATTTTCAGGCTTGGGTTGTAGCTATGGCTTTCTCAGTCTGCCTCTCCCAGCGTGGAACCTGTGCTTCAGGACAAGGTGGGATTTGGGTTCCATGGGGATGCAAGGATCTTGCTCATTTCTGTCCCAGTGGGATCTCTATCCCAGGGGTGGGCTGTAATGT
>NW_022971758.1:0-208 GCF_012274545.1 Fukomys damarensis
TTTTTCAAGGAGAATATTGTGTCATTCTATACCTGTATGTTCGGCTAGCAGTTATTAAAATTGTATTTCCCATTAGTTTTTTTCTATTTGAGTTTTCATTTGTATATATAAAATTAATAGCTTTCATAGCTACTATGTAGCATTTTTCTCTCTTAATAAGAAGTATTCATTAATTCCTCAGCTGTCTGATAGCATATAAAGCACAGAG
>NW_022971759.1:0-403 GCF_012274545.1 Fukomys damarensis
ATCTCTGCCAGGCAGAGACCTACAAACAAAAAGGAATACAGTTGTACTCCACATAAGATGTGGGCTTCACTGGTAAACTAACAACGTTGCAGCACCTTTCTCTGTGGAGTGCTTCACATTCATGAAACTGACTGCTTTGGCTTTAAATGGCTAAGAGGCGAGAGAAGCTGCTTCCCGGTTAATACTGCACTTGAAACTGCAGAAGCCCTCTGCAAAGTGCGTTTGTGTTCTAATGTCAAACTGAACCTATCCCCAAGTATACAGAGTAGTGGAGTCTTGTGTGCACTCAGAGCTGCTAGGCACTCTCTTAGGCCTGAAGAACTTCTCTCCTAAAAGTGCCTCACAACAGTATTTCAATCTCTGCCAGGCAGAGACCTACAAACAAAAAGGAATACAGTTGTAC
>NW_022971759.1:539-1036 GCF_012274545.1 Fukomys damarensis
AAAACTGCACTTTAAATGGCAGAAGCCCTCTGCAAAGTGAGTTTGTGTTCTAACGTCAAAGTGAACCTATCCCTAAGTATACAGTGTTCTGGAGGCTTGTGTGCAATCAGAGCTGCTAGGCACTCTGTTAGGCCTAAGGGCTTCTCTGCAATTAGTGCCTCACAACAGTGTTTTAATCTCTGCCAGGCAGACACCTACACACAAAAAGGAATACATTTGTACTCCACATAAGAGGTGGACTTCACTGGGAAACTCACAGAGTTGCAGCACCTTCCTCTGTGGAGTACTTCACATGCATGAAACTGACCGCATTCGCTTTAAACGGCTAAAAGGCGAGGGAAGCTGTTTCCCGGGGAAAACTGCACTTTACACGGCAAAAGCCTTCTGCAAACTGCGTTTGTCTTCTAATGTCAAACTGAACTTATCCCCAGTACACAGAGTTCTGGAGGCTTGTGTGCACTCACAGCTGCTAGGCATTCTCTTAGGCCTGAACGGCT
>NW_022971760.1:0-746 GCF_012274545.1 Fukomys damarensis
GAAAGTTGCTGGTGGTTGCAAAGCCCACACTTCTTCCCTGGGGACTCTAAGGTACAGTGGAAAATGGAATCAGTAGATAAAAGATACATTCTGACACCTCTCTAGGCAGCACAGCTAAATCAAACACATACAGGAACAATTATCTCCATCTGGGACTCCCACCGCTGTACATCTGCAGTTAAATTGCCTGACACCTAATAGCAAAGGAGAAGCAGCAAACGTACTGAATACTGTCCAGGACTAGGTGCTCTCAGGTATTCCAAATGTAGTCTCCTTAAAGGTGTAAACTGAGTGGATAATGGCCGTAATTCGTAAACTCTGTAGCTTACACAGTGTAGTACAACCTACCTGCAGTATTGTGGGCTCTAAATCAAATACATCTGATTTCCTTCTAAGCGGAGAGGAGAGGACATGAGGAGAAGACCACGCAGGGACAGAGAGGCACCTCCACGGGACACATGGGGCTCCTGAAAGCTGGAGGAAGGACAGAAGCTTCTTCTGAGGCTTCAGAGAGCGTGGTTAGCAACACCTTAACCTCAGACTTCTGGCTTCAAGAACTGAGGAAAAATAATTTCTATTATTTTTCCCCTCCCCCATTTGTCAAAATTGATTGTGAAAGGCCTCAAAAGCTCATACAGCACCCGAACACAGGTAAACAGAGGCCCAGAGAGGCAGTGCAGTTGAAATGATAAAGTTGTCAGAAGGACTCATATTCACTGTCACACACACACACACACACACACACA
>NW_022971761.1:0-200 GCF_012274545.1 Fukomys damarensis
AAGAAGGAATGAAGGGAGGGGACAGAGTGAGAAATAGAAAAGAAAAAGAAAAATCCTATATAACAGTTGTATATATGTATGTTTTAGATTTGGACAAATTCATGAGTAGGAGCACTAAACATGAAATTGTCAAAAGGGGACACACAGCAGTATACCTAACGTGGGTCAGAGGAGACTTAATTCTACTTTTAGATATTTGT
>NW_022971762.1:0-386 GCF_012274545.1 Fukomys damarensis
CAGTTCCCAACCAAAGTGCTGACAAGAGGAGACCAGGAGAGCGTGCCCAGGGCTGGTTAGCAGTACATCGGCCCAAGCCCACCCAAGGACTCCGCAGAAGGGACAAAGGACCAAGAGGGCTGTATTGCACTGTCTACCTCCCACTCAGCTCTGCAACCACTGAGGGATAATTCAAGGTCGGGTGGAGCTTCAGCTTGGCAATGACCTGCCCTGGACACAAGAACCCAGAGATCCACAAAGAAGCCACACTTCAAAGCAGGCGCTGGGAAGTGTGTTCCCGCTGCATGGGTCTGGGGATTGGGCCGGAGTAACAATCCTAATGTTGCAGGGAGTGTGGCTGGTGACCCCAGCCCAGCGGGCACTGCTGGGACACAGCCGTGTGCTGC
>NW_022971763.1:0-230 GCF_012274545.1 Fukomys damarensis
TGAAGGATGTTCACCTAATTTCTCTGTGAGTTTGTGTAAAGGGATGCTGCTTTAATGTTGACTTTGTATCCAGCTACACTACTGAACTATTAAATTTTAAGTCTTCACTGGGAAAATGGGCATCTGAAATAAACTTATCAGATGGATTAGAAACTGCAAATAAATATATGAAAGTGTTCAGCATCACTGGTCATTTGTGAAATGCAAATTTAAATACTGAAATTCTACCT
>NW_022971764.1:0-221 GCF_012274545.1 Fukomys damarensis
AACAAAATATTTTAAGCTCAGATATTTTTATTCACTTAGTGATTAAAATTAACAAAATGAAATAGAGCTTTGATTTGTTCTTTGGCAAATCTGTTCCTAAAATCTCCAAAGCTGTTAGAGTTGTTAGCTAATCCTTAAGAGTTCAGAAAGTATGTGGTAAAAAAAAAAAGATTGTCTTTAGATCTGTTTTGTTTCAAGCTTCCATGGCTGCATCAGTCTTT
>NW_022971765.1:0-576 GCF_012274545.1 Fukomys damarensis
GATGGGAGGAAAGAGTTCCCAGTGCCACTGAGGAGACTTAGGAGGCTCCTGCAGTCCACAGATATACCCAGTGGGAAGGATGGCGAAAAAGTCTGAAGATGGAGGGCTATAAGTGTTCAAAAGTCCTGTGAAATAGTTTGGTAAAACTCTGATGTACGTGAAAACCACTGACAAATGCAAACTGGCTGCTGCAGTGATTAAATCTGTCTTAACAGGACGTGAAATGGTGAAAGACAGAGTATCCACTCACGCACTTGTGACTTCTGTTATGTGGTTATGAATATGGTTGATTCCCTCCACCCAGTGCCACCAGGACTGGGGGTCAAAAGTCCTCAATGTCCTCAGAGCATCCTCTCACTTGTTTCTTTAAGCAGCAGCCAGGAGACTGTCCTGAATGGATGGGCATGACACTCAGGGCCTAGTCTCTTGCTGCTGACCCCACACTTCCCACACTTCCCACAATCCACCCCTCCCTGGCAACATTGACCGCAGTTCCGCACTGCTAATGCATCGCCATTATGAGAGCTGAGCTTTGTCATGCCCCTAACACTCACTGTGCACTCTGACACTCTGCCA
>NW_022971766.1:0-212 GCF_012274545.1 Fukomys damarensis
AAAAAACAAAATAACCAGGAATCCTCTAGTATTTGAAACTAAAGATACAGAGAGTTTCTGTCTATGATGATGAAAAAGTTCTAAAAATGGACAGTATAGAGTTGATGGCAGCACATTTTGAGGATATTAAATTAATGCAACTGAACTGCATGCTTAAAATTATGAGAACAATTAACTTTGTTATATATACATATATATTTACCTCAGCTTTT
>NW_022971767.1:0-223 GCF_012274545.1 Fukomys damarensis
TATATATTTTTTAAAAGCTAGAAGGATTTTGAATGTTTTCACTATAAATGATAATTATTTTTTTCAGTACCAGGGACTTAACTCAGGATCTTCACATTGCATCCCCAGCCCTTTTATTTTTTCATTTAAATTTAAAAAAAATTCTTTTTGAGATAGGGTCTTGCTAAATTGCTGGGTTGCCTGGGCTGGATTCCAACTTGTGATCCTTCTGCCTCAGACTCCC
>NW_022971768.1:0-268 GCF_012274545.1 Fukomys damarensis
GGCAGCTGTGTGATGACACTGGTGATGAGGAAGAAGAGGGAAGAGAAGCTGCTTCCTGGGACTTCCCTGAGGAGCGGACCCCTGAGCGGGCAGACGCTGGAAGCTTCCGAAGCCTCAGGCGAGTCCTCCCCTCTGGGGTTGGGAGAGTGAGCGGTGCTTTGGGATGGGCCTGATCCATTCTGGTCTTCTTCACTACCCTCACCCTCTGTTACATCTCAGTGAGACTTTTAGTAGCTCTCACTCCTGATTCCTGTTTCTTTTTGGACAT
>NW_022971769.1:0-1138 GCF_012274545.1 Fukomys damarensis
AACTATCACAAATAGATCAACTAGACAAAATATAAACAAGAAATTATTAGACCTGAACCAAACTCTTGAACAAGTGGACTTAACAGATATAGTTTTCCACCCCACAAAATCTGAATACACATTCTTATTGGCTGCACACAGATCATTCTTTGAAATAGGCTACATACTCACTTATAGAACATCGTTAAATAAGTGCAAAGGAATTGGAGTTATCCCCTGTATATTATCAGACCATGGTGTGATGAAATTGGAAATCAATAGCAAAATAAACCATGAGAATGTCATAAACACATGGAAATTGAACAACACACTTCTGAATGACCAATACATCACAGAGAAAATTAAGAAATCAGACAGTTTCTATAATTAAATGACAATTCCAGTACAACATATTGGAATCTATGGGACACAATGAAAGCAGTCTTATGAGGGAAAACTGTAGCAGTGGACACTCTTATTAGGGAAACAGAGCTCAAATAAACTGATGCTGAATCTCAAGCTTCTAGACAAAAAATAGGACAAACCAAAAGCTCATACAAGGGAGGGAAGAGTAAAAATCTGAGGAGATTTCAATTCAATGGAAAGTAAGAGAATGTTGCAAAAAAGAATTGAAGCAAATAGTTGGTTCTTTGAAAGAATAAACAAAATTACCAAACCCTTAGCAAACCTTATAAAAAAAGATAAGAAAGAAAAGATCCAAATCCATTCAATTAGGAATGAAAAGAGTGAAAGTACAATGGACCCAGCAGAAATCCAGAGGATCATCAATACCTATTTTGACAAGCTATGAACCTGTAAGATGGAAAACACAGAAGAAATGGACAGGTTTCAAGATACATATGAATTACCAAAGTTGAATGAAGAAGAACGAAAAAATCTAAACAACCAAATATCAATCTGAAATTGAAAATGTAATTAAAAATATACCAACAAAAAGCACAGGTCCTGATGGCTTCAGTGCTGAAATATAATACACGTAGAGATTTGTGGCCTGTACTCTTTAAACTCTTCAATGAAATTGAAGGAGAAGCAATATTCCCAAATCCATTCCTGGAAGTAAGCATCACCTTGATCTCTAAAGCAGAGGAAGACCCAACAGAAAGAGAACTATGGGCCAATCTCACTCATGAACACAGAT
>NW_022971770.1:0-259 GCF_012274545.1 Fukomys damarensis
TTGCTGCTTACCACTCCAACATCTTCCTGGAAACCCAAACAACCAACTTTGAAATGTCATTTCTCCCAGATGCGATAGGAAACATTTATTATTCTTCTTATCTGTAGAAGTCACACAACCACTAACACCCAGTAGAGTAAATAGCAAGGGCAGGAAAATGCAATTCATAGCAATAGCAAAAATGTTTACTAAATATTAAAAATTTCTTCCAGGGATTTATTTAGCTCAGTGGTTCTGCTACCTGCCTAGTAAGCACAAG
>NW_022971771.1:0-243 GCF_012274545.1 Fukomys damarensis
AAAATTTATTTAACCACAAATTATTTATAAGGAATTATTTAAAGAAAAACACAACTTAAAATCAATGGAAGCAAAAATATCTCAGTTTGAGTTACTTTACTTTTTTTCAACTTGGAAATAATAATTATATATTTGTTGGATACAATGTGGTGTTATGACATGTGTACCCTGGGAAATAATGAGTCAAATGAATGTATATGTTCACACCTCATTACTTGGCATTCTTCATCATGGGAACACTTA
>NW_022971772.1:0-206 GCF_012274545.1 Fukomys damarensis
TTAATACAGAATATGTGCTTACTGAGGCATAACAATGAATTCAGCCGAATCAACATTTATATTCGTTCTACCATTATCTCACAACTCCTAAATTCCATTCCTACCTTTGTTCCCAAAACCACTGCTTGAAAAAGTAGAAAAAAAAACAAACAAACAAATGCCTCAGGAAGTTCTTTGGGAGAGTAATGTAGCTCTCCGTGGGTTAT
>NW_022971773.1:0-1391 GCF_012274545.1 Fukomys damarensis
TAGATTGTCCAACCCACCATGGAACCGGAGCTGGCAATGCAGTGCAGTGTGATAATATCTTCTGCCTACGGTTTTCAAGGACAGTGGTTCGATTCAAATACAATTCTGATAAGTGGCAGGTTTTCGTGTCTTTAATGCCTTGACAAGGGCATCACTCTCAGGAGAGGGAGGTGAAGCCATTTAAACGAGGATTCCGTCCCTGCTCCTTTGTGCTGACACACTAAGATAATGGACAATTAAGAGCGCCTTCACTGCGGGTGAAAGTATGGGGTTATCACTAATTTAAAGGAGCCCATGGGGTCCTGGGGTAGGAAGGAGACGAGGCGTGGGAATTTTTAAAAGGAATATAAAACACACAGATGAGGCACCTAATAATGGTGCCCATATTGCTCTCTCACAGGTGATAATGGTGAGTGATTGGAGTGTTCGGTATTTCTTGCTGCACTCTTTTCTAAAATGCTCATCACCTTTGGCAGAGAGTACAGCAGAAAACTTCCTCCCGTGCAGGCTGGCTCATGGCAAGGCAGGCGAGTGCAGATACTAAAGGGATTTGCTTTGGGGGAGTCTGGATTAGGCTTCCTTTTGTGGGGCTCAGTAGCTTGACTCCCGACCGTCTAGGGCAGTGGTTGCGAACCCCACCTGTACCACCAAGGGGCCCCAACCCTGGGAGGGTCTGACTCAGTTGCCTGAAGAGGCAGCCAGTGTTTGTAAAGCTCCTTGGAGAATTCCAGTATGTGCGTAGGGTTCAGGGACAGCATTGCTGAGTTCAGAATGGAAACCGCAATCCTCCAGACTCAGGTCTCCTGGACGACTGTCTGCTTATTGAACCTATGTGCATTGTGTGTTGCTATCAGAGAAGATGTGCGCTGCATATGTTTCTAACAGCTACTTCATGGTGTTGTGTGTTGTGTCGGTCCTATGGCTTGGCATTCAGGCACATCTGGGAAGTTCATTTTCATTGGGCTTCTGTCTCCCACAATCTCCAATGCTCCTCTAGTTTGTTTAGCTGCTTCCTAGTAGAAATTGGGGCTTCCTCCTCTTTGAGGGCACAGATGAGGCAAGTGTGCACTTTCTTTATTTGGGGCTACCGTGCAACTATGACTTGCGCTCTGTTCCTAGTTCTGGTAGGGCTGGGTGCTCCGTACGCATGTGGATTTGAGGGGAAACTTCTCAGAATGTTGAGCCCTAGGAAAGGTGAAACGGTCCTGAGTATTTCTAAGCTGAGTACAGAAGCAGTTAACCGATTTTTCTTTTGATTTAAACTAGCACTTGTCTCTAACAGCTCTGAACAACAATAGAGTGCAAAGCTTCTGATAAGTATGGGTTCTCCTAGGCCTGAAGAGATGTGTGTGATAAGATAGCTTGAGAAAAAAAAAAAAAAAAAAAAAAAG
>NW_022971774.1:0-455 GCF_012274545.1 Fukomys damarensis
TCTCTTTCAAAATGGATGGGAAAATAAGACACTTCCACGATAAAGAACACCTGAGAAACTACAGGAATACCAAAGCAGCACTACAAGGAATTCTAAACAAGATCCTAGAAAAGACAATGAAGGCAACAACACCATGAGGCCCAACAGAGCAAATCAAGTAGGCAAGGCAAGAAACTAAAAGGAGAAGGTGAAAAAGTAAAAAGAGTCAACAAAAGGCCAATAACATGTCAATAATAAGTCAGTTCATATCAGTTATAACCATCAATGTCAATGGCCTCAACTCAGCAATCAAGAGAAATAGACTGGCAAAATGGAATAAGAAGCAAAATGTAACAATATGTTGAATACAAGAAACACACCTAGTACAAAAAGAAGCCCATAGACTGAAAGTGAAAAGAGAGAAAACAATTCTCCATGTGATAGGAGCCCAGAAAAAAACAGGGGTAGCAATCTTA
>NW_022971775.1:0-316 GCF_012274545.1 Fukomys damarensis
AAAAAAAAGCAATCTAGACTAGAGTTTCACTGTTATTTTTGTTCAGGAATCCAAGAATCTGTTTTGTGTGGTTAAATTGCACCAGGCTGGCCTTGAATTTGCAATCATCTAGCCTCAACCTGAGCCTCTCAAGAATTATAGTGTGTGCCACCACACCCAGCTGGTTCAGAAACTGAGAAAAAAAGTACCTCTGCTGCAAAGCTCTTCTCACACCCCTCCTCAAGGTTACAACAGTTTAACTACCACGAAAGCTCTTCAATTTCTTTTCTTTTTGAACTGAGGCCTGGGACATGCTACACAATCAAGTTTTTCAATT
>NW_022971776.1:0-559 GCF_012274545.1 Fukomys damarensis
CAGGCCGGGAGCTCCCGCGCAGGCCGGGAGCTCGCACGCACGCCGCCGGGTGATCGCAGACCTCCTCTATTTCTTAAAATACGAAATATCTGATGCCCCAAAAATGATATATGCTGTAGTTTAGAGCAGCGTCAGAGTTTCCCAACTGGTACTTCCACACCAATTTATCTTTTGATACTTTCACAAAAGGTGTTTCAAGGATTTACTCATCGGCTCTTTCAAGAAGTCCTGCATGGACCTCTTCTTTCACTGTGTCCATCACCTCTGTCCCCAGTCCTTAGCTCCTCTCTCCTCAGCTGCTGAGAGAAGAACTGAAAACATGGACTTTAAAAACGTCTCTCCAGGCGTGTTCCCTCCCCCCAGGCATGGAAGTTTTTTACATCTTATATTTTTTTTTACTCCTAAAATTAGAAGTTGACATTAGTGAGGTAGAATTTCAAGAATTTATTTATTGTTAATTTTCATTTGTTTGCAAAACTCCTTTTACTGCTCTACCATAATTCTATTGGCTTATAAAGTAACTGGTGCATACTAAATGGCAAATGTTGAATGGATAAAT
>NW_022971777.1:0-250 GCF_012274545.1 Fukomys damarensis
TAAGTGGCAAGAGAAGCTGCTTCCCAGTTAAAAATGCAGTTTAAACCGCAGAAGCACTCTGCCTAGTACTTTTGTGTTCAAACTTCAAACTGAACCTTTCTGCAAGGATACAGATTTCTGCAGGTTTGTGCGCAATCATAGCAGTTAGGAATTCTCTTAGGCCTTAAGGGCTTTTCTGGTACAAGTTCATCACAACACTGTTTCAATCTCTGCCAGGCAGAGACGTACAAACAAAAGGGAATACAGTTGT
>NW_022971778.1:0-219 GCF_012274545.1 Fukomys damarensis
TTTTCTGTTAGAATCGCCGGAAGTTGACGTCATTGGTTTTCTGGTTTATGTAACTCCCTCCCTCCCTCCCTTCCTTCCTTCCTTCCTCCCTTCCTTCCTTCCTCCCTCTCTCCCTCCCCCTCTCCCTTCTTCATTCCTTTCTCCTTTCCTTTATCGGAGATGAATTTTAACTTAAAAAGCAGAAAACTCTCTCGCCCCTGGTAGTCTCATACGCTAGAT
>NW_022971779.1:0-284 GCF_012274545.1 Fukomys damarensis
AATGGACAGGTAGAAGGAAAGCACTCGGCAATATGGCTGTTATAAGAGACACAGTAGTCAAAAGTGGATTTCTGAGTCAGGTACAGGTGGTTTGGGTCTTTGTTATTCTATCTGCGTAACCTTGGTTAACCTGTTTTGCTTTGGAAACTTCAGTTCCCTCGTGTGCACAATGGAGAATAATAAGCATCTACTATGTAGGGTAGTTAAATTACGGGAAATGCAGGTAAAAATTGCATAACACCAAGAGAGTTCCCTATAAATGTTAAGCACTTTTATTGCTTTAG
>NW_022971780.1:0-1098 GCF_012274545.1 Fukomys damarensis
AATAGTGATGAGAATTTGTCTTTACACAGAAATAAGTTTCTGCACAAAATTCCTGGCAGTTCGAGAAAGACTTCTGGTATAGCCGGTGTGTCTTTGATGGCTACTGTCTTTACCCGGTGCTTCTGTGCCTCCCCAGGTGACAGCTGGAGCAGCGGGAGACAGCACAGGCAGCTCCTGGTCTAACCAAGGTTAGGTCTAACCACCTTCCTGCCCTGGGGAGCCCAGAGCCCCAGAAAACCCAGCCCTCTGTCCGTGCTGCCTCCTCGCTTCCTGCTGTTGCCTCAGGTCTCGTGCTTTCTAGAACAGGACTGATAGCAGGCGTGGCAAGATCAGTGACCTTGCTTAAACTTTTGCATCTAATTGGACCTCCTGAACAATATTCATAAATATTAAATCATGTCTTTATGTGTGGAAATACCCCCAGTGGGGTCAGACACAGGAAACAAGAAAACGTGGTAAAACAGGAGTTCACTTTGAAATCCCTTGAATTCATTCACTCAGTCATCCGGTCATTTTTTCAATCAGCAAACTTTTTTCAAACACTTAGTTTCTTGTTGTTACTGTAACTAATTACCAAAGACTCAGTGTTTAAAATCAACACAAGTTTATTTCTTGGCAGTTCTGGAGGTCAGAAGTTCACATTCAGCTCCACTGAGTAAGGTCAAGGTAGTGGGCAGCCCAGGGCAGTGTCCCTCTGCAGGCTCTGAAGGAAGTCTCTTTCTTCACCTTTCTCTGTTCCCAGTGGATGCCTCCACTCTTTGGCTTGTAGCCCCCTCTTCCATAAAGCACATCATTTCCTTCTTACAACACCTCCTCCAATCCTGACTCCTCCTATCTCTCTCTTGGAGGGACTATTTGATTATACAGCACCATGAGATCCAGGATAATCTCATCCCAAGTTCTTTCATTGAATCACACCTACAAAATCCTTTTGCCATAGGAAGTCATATTCACAGAAGACGAGGACGTGGACATATTTGGGAGCCACCGTTTCTGCTGACCACAAGCAGAATATATAAGGCATGGTACCCTGTGCTTGCAATGAGCAAAGCAAAGCCCATCAGACTCCCCTCTACCCTCTCTCCCTCATGATGCAGC
>NW_022971781.1:0-201 GCF_012274545.1 Fukomys damarensis
CCACCTTCTTCAAGTCCTAACTACTGCCTTCAGCTTTATGGTGAATTTCAGTGGAGCTCTCAGCCCTCTAGAACAATCCCAGTCTGCTGTCGCTGTATCTCTGCAGGACCCACACTTCCTCTTCATGAGTGCACCCCCACTCCCTCCCAGGCCCTTACAGGTCCTCTCTTTCCTCCATTACTTTGACACATTTCATTTATA
>NW_022971782.1:0-423 GCF_012274545.1 Fukomys damarensis
TGAGATGTCACCTGAGGCCTACCCACAGGAGAGGATTTCAAGTGCCGCCCTCCAGCAACCTAGAATTCAGGTTGGGGGTTAGGGTTAGGGTTAGGATTGGTGAGCATAACACGGAAGGAATTCACCTTCCAGGTAGGTTGCATGTGCGAGGGAAGGTGAGGGCACCGATTTTTTGAAGGTGGGATCGAATGTGTGTTTCCCGGAAACTGTCATTGGTGGCCTGGATATCATGGGTAGCGACTGGCCAGCGAGGACGGTTACCCCGCGACTTAGGGGATGGAATAGGACCCCAAATTTCCCCCGTGAGTAGTGCCATGAGTGTTGGACCATGTGTATTGGTGTTAATTGCATGTACAATGTGAGGAAGGATGTAGGAGTATAAGTCCCTCCTATCGTGTCAGGGTTCATGGTAGTGTTGGGGAT
>NW_022971783.1:0-236 GCF_012274545.1 Fukomys damarensis
GAGTTTTTTGTTAGTGTTAGTGTTATTCCTGGTGTTAGTATTAGGGTAAGGGTTATTTATAGTGTAGGAGTTCACGTACCTGACTAATGGAGCGTGGGTATTATTGTTAGGGTTAGAATTAGGATTAGGGTTATATTTAGGGATAGTGTTCCAACGGAAGTACTTGAGTATTGTAGTATGAGTATGATGGTCAGGGTTAGGGAGAGTGTTAAGTTTAGGTATAGTGTTGGATTTCA
>NW_022971784.1:0-205 GCF_012274545.1 Fukomys damarensis
AACAACACCGTCATTGTGGCCGCTGAGTGTGCACGGGACGGAGCATGACGGGGCCGTGTCCCCGGTGTGTGCCTGAGAGGCCGGGGGAGCTGAGGCCGGACACGCCCCACCCAGCAGCCAAGACACAGCCTGAACCCCCGAGAGGCAGGCGGAAGGGGAGCGCGGGGGGCGCGGGTCCCAGAGGGAAGACTGCGACTGTGTCCCT
>NW_022971785.1:0-556 GCF_012274545.1 Fukomys damarensis
GCAGGAAGAGGCCTCATAGTCCATGGAATGAACTTTTTATAGAGATACACAACTATCTGCATGGGATACTCCTGATAATCTGCTTATAAGAAGCAAGGAGATAGGTGATTGCATGTGACACATTCAACCTCTCAAGCTAAATAGCAATCATAGTAGGATCCTTCAAAGTGTACTGAGATTTATTTGAGAGTAACAAAGCATTTCAATAAGAATATACAGTAAGCTATGGACATGTTCAAATAGTTTTCAAATGCATGGGAAAATTCTGCAGGTCAAGAATGTGGACTGCACAAGATACTTTTAAACAATAATCTTTGACTACAATGAGTGATAACTAGGGTGACATCAATCCAGAGTTGACCAGACAGTAAAACCTTTTATATCAGACTGAGTGCCCATCGTGGAAGTCTGTGAGGCTGGTAGAGTGTTTTGTGACCTATCATCAGGTAGTTATCATCAGGTCACTATCTATAACAACCCTTCTGTGACTCTTACTCATGATACATCACTTTGATTGGGTTATGAACAGATTTGCAGGTTAGTAAAGGGCACTCTG
>NW_022971786.1:0-217 GCF_012274545.1 Fukomys damarensis
CATTTTCAAAAACAAAGTAAAATATAGGAAGCATAGAGATAGATATTTTACACATAGGTGGGGGCTAAAGATGGATAATGGCAGAGGAAGGGGATAAAAAATGAATTAAAATGTGCTCTGTGTATTCACTAACTCCCTATGAAGAATGCCGTTGGGTATTACAAATGTGTACTAACAAAAAGTAAACATTTAAAAAGTAGAAAAATCCCTTGAAGAA
>NW_022971787.1:0-466 GCF_012274545.1 Fukomys damarensis
TCAATGTAATAAAAATCAGTGCTGGTCACTGACTTCACAAGTTTCTTCCTTAAAGTTATCTAGAGCTTCTCAGAGAAAGATCTTAACAATAAAATTTTCATTTTGATTGGCTTATGCATGAAATATAACCATCTGTTATTAATGTGATCAATACTTCAGATTTTAAAATAATCAGCTCTGGAAAAATATAGAAAAGTTTGTTTTCAGATATTAACACCATTTTGTGGGAACATTTGATGGGTTCTTTCCCAAAAGACAAGCTCCTTGAGAACTGTTCAACTGTTTATTTTGGAATCCAAGGGCAGCATGCAAAATGAACTAGTCCATAGGAGTGGCTCTCACAATGTGAGAGTGGAAAACATACATGAATGGGAGTGGGGGAGGGGAAGGGAGGGAAAGGGAGAGGGATACTATAACATCCCTGACATTATGTTGGGTGGGGGGCGGTTGGGATATTGGGAGGGAG
>NW_022971788.1:0-315 GCF_012274545.1 Fukomys damarensis
ACATCTACTGCACTAGACCAATAATGAAGATGATGTAGCTGAAACTGTAATTGGTTAGGTACAACGTATTGTTGAGTCATCAAATGTCACAAGACCCTAACAAATTTTCCTAAATGTGAAAAGACCAATATCTGAAAGGTATTAAAATCACCTTGTAAAATATATTTAATATCAATGCTAAGACAACAGCATTCCACAATTATCTTGTCTTTAGCAGCATTGTATGATTACTTTTGGATCTTAAAAAATATTAGCATATATATTTTAGAAAGTAATTAAGAAATGTGCCTATAAAGGAAGCCCAATGTTGGAGGT
>NW_022971789.1:0-239 GCF_012274545.1 Fukomys damarensis
TTGGAGTTTTTTACTCACGTGGTACATATATTTGTGTATGTGTGTGTGTTCGTGCGTGTGTGCGTGTGCTTGTGTATATTTATAAAATAGCATTTTACATAAAAATATCGATTTCTAGCTTCTCTTCCCCATCCTTCGGGTGATACATACGTTCTCCCTTTCCCTTGAAGTTTCTACAGAGCCAGCTTCCGTTATTTATAGGGCCTCTTGGGCCCCTGAGATGTTTGAGTTTGCACAGT
>NW_022971790.1:0-400 GCF_012274545.1 Fukomys damarensis
ACAATGAGATGCTAAAATCTATTGGCAAAAGATTTAAAATACATTCAAAGATTTCATAAAATCGGCTTAAAAAGGATAAACAGGCCTGCCTGCCTGCGATCACCCGGCGGTGGGCGCACGACCTCCCGGCCTGTGCGTGACCTCCCGGCCTGAGCGACAACAGACCCAGGAAGGCCCCAAAGACCCCAGAGGGGGTCTCTTCAGCTGCCTGCCTGCCTGCGATCACCTGGCGGCGGGCGTGCGACCTCCCGGCCTGCATGCGACCTCCTGGCCTGGGCGACAACAGACCCAGGAAGGAAGGTAGCCACTTGGGCGCCCTTGAAAGACCCCCACGACCCCCACCCCATTCTCAAAGCTCCTGATTGGGCCAGTCCTTAGACCAACTCTGCAGAGGCATAGG
>NW_022971791.1:0-274 GCF_012274545.1 Fukomys damarensis
CTGGGCTACATAGTGAGTTCCAGGTCAGTCTCAACTACGTAGTGAGAACCCGTCTCAAAACAAAAGAAAAAAGAGAAAGAAAGAAAGAAAGAATCATTGATATAACACCAGCCTGTTTAACTTTTAAAATGGGGTAAGTAAAGCCTTTAAAATTATATATGTGGAGCCCAGTGTTGTGGCGCACGCCTGTAACCCAGCACTCAGGAGTCTGAGGCAGGAGAATCTCGGTCAGTTTCAGACCAGTCTGGGCTACATAGTGAGTTCCAGGTCAGTC
>NW_022971792.1:0-214 GCF_012274545.1 Fukomys damarensis
AATACTCAGAAGTAAAGGTCAGGTTTCTAACACACTCAGAGGAGAGCAGAAGTGTGAGAAGCTGTCGGGAAGGCCTCTAAAAGCCCGAGGGTGAGGCAGACCACAGGGGAGATGAGTATGAACTGCAGCAGTGGACTCCGAACATGGTAGTATAGCAGGTGCAGCCAGGCTGGAAGTACACCAAGGATTCCACGCTCTGGACTCCACTGCAGAG
>NW_022971793.1:0-813 GCF_012274545.1 Fukomys damarensis
ACACACAGACACACACACCCCAGACAGACACACACGCATGCACACATGCTTGTGTGAGTGCATGCTGCCATCTTGTTATAAGGGCTGCTTTTCCATCTTTAAGACCCTGAGGACAGGGCTTCCGTTTTTGTTATGGGGTCACTGTGCCCAGGAAAGCCCAGCAGCTCTCCTTGAATGTTCAATCCCTGACTGCTATGGGCCTGTTCTTGCACCAGGAGAAAGAGGAGGGCGGAGGATTCTGTTTGAGATCACTTGGTGCCGTGCTCTGTGATCTGTGAGTGGCTTTTAATTTCCTGTGCTGGGCTGGGCCGGCGGCAGCCTGATGAAATGAGGCAGATAGCTGGGCTAGGGCATGTCTGCTTGCTGCGGGGTCACAATCCTGGGGTTCTGAAGCGGGAAAAGCTGGCGAATTCTCTAAGCTCTGTGCCTCTCCTCCCCCAGCCTCCTGCAAGGGGGAAGCTGCTTGGTGATCTTATGGTGGCAGGGGTTAAGGGTGGGAAGGGGACGCTGAGTGTGCCACTTGGGCTTTGGGTTCACACTAAAATGGCTTGGGTCCTGGCTCTGTGGCCTCCTCTGTGGCCGTCTGACTTCAGGACAAAATCTCTAACTTTTTGAGCCTAAAATTCCTCAACCATAAGTCGGGGCTTTTAGCAGCACCTATTTCATGGGGTTCTTACAAGGATCAAAGGAGAGCAATTCAGTGTGTGAGGTAAGGTGCTAGAGCCTAACTCAAGCTGAGCTAGTGGCAGGAGTCATTTGTCTTCTCTCTTTTTCTTTCAGCACTGCTTTCCCCTCCAAGTACTGAGGGGTCTT
>NW_022971794.1:0-206 GCF_012274545.1 Fukomys damarensis
TCTGCCTGTTCAATTTGCTTCAGTCGAGCAAAAACAAATGTCTCCCAAATCATTTAAATTTTTTAAAAATTAAAACCCTAAGCACAAATACATTCATTGAATATTTAGACAGAACAATTTGCATCTCAGCAAACTGAGGTTTGCAATATATAACTGCGCATGAATCACAGTCTGTTATTTACCTGTTTCTTGTCCAAGCTTCCTTG
>NW_022971795.1:0-231 GCF_012274545.1 Fukomys damarensis
GCTTTCTTAGAGATGGGGAAACTGAGGCCCAAGTAGGTCATGACTTGCTCAGGACCACAGAAAAGGTGTGAGATGGAGGAGACTCCCTCCCCTGGAGGAGATGGCCACACACCAGGGGGCATGATCTCAAGCACGGCTAGGTATGAAGATGGGGCCTTGGGAGTGGCACAGAGGCAGGTACCATGACATTTAACCTCTAATGGCATTGGGAGGGCAAGAGTCCCCTGCCCA
>NW_022971796.1:0-660 GCF_012274545.1 Fukomys damarensis
GCTAAAATTTATAAGGAACAATAATAACAATGAACCTTTGGGCACACTTATCATCCATTATATGTGTACTAAGCCCTGTATATAACATGTTTTAATGCTTTCAACTCTATACTATTAGTGCTACTATTTTCAGTTTATTTGTTAAGAACTAGTCCCCTTATTCCTTGCATCATTGCTGTCATTCATATCACATAAACACATAAGCAAATGTACATATATACATAAACATATATTTGAATATTTTTTATATTTTGAACAAACTTTTATGTTAGATCAATTAAGAAAAGAAAAAATACCCTATTTTGCCTTCATTTATTCCTTTTCCAATATTCTTCATCCTAGAAATGTATATATCCATATTTCTTATTTATTTTATTTTCCCTCTAGGTAAAGAATGTTTTGTAAAATTGCTTGCAAGGTAAGGACTCTCAATTTCAGTTTGAGAAAGTCCTTATTTCCCCTTCAGCTTTGAAAGATATTTCTGCAGGGTAAAGATTTCTGGGTTGGTGACTTTTGTCTCTCAATCCTTTAAATATTTTATTCCACTTTCTTCTTGCTTGCATGCATGGTTTCTGAGAAATTAAGTGTAATTCTTATATTTCCCTTTATACCTAAGATGTTTTCCTCCAGCTTATTTCAAGATTTTGCTGTATCTTTGAT
>NW_022971797.1:0-227 GCF_012274545.1 Fukomys damarensis
TCATACCACAGTGATATATGAGCACCCATGTTTATAGTGGCACAATTTGTAATAGCTAAATCTCGGAAAAAAACCCAATTTCCCATCAGTTAGAGACTGGATAAAGACGTGTTTTTTTCTATAAAATGGAGCACTACTCAGACATACAGAATGAGAAAATAGTTATTCATAGGACAATGAATGCATATTGAGGCCATACTCAGGTGAAATAAATAAGACTTTTGTAA
>NW_022971798.1:0-362 GCF_012274545.1 Fukomys damarensis
CAGTAAGATCGAAATAATAAAATCAGCTGAGATGGCCACTGTTACAGACTTAAGTTTCATAAATAGAAATCCAGCAAGTCAAAAGAAGCAGGTGACAAATGTTTTTCATTCAAAAAGCCACACAGATTTACTTTCAATTTTTAAGAAGAGAAGACAAATTAGAAAATGATCACAGAAGATGGCATGATTTAAAAAATGGAAGAGATTGAGATTTAGATGAAAGAGAACACCATTTTTGAAATTGTAATTATGCGACCTTCCCTAAATCAAGATTATGGCCTCTCGAATGTATCCTTTCCATGTCTGAGGTATCCCTGACCAGGCACCCTTTATAATGTGTCAGTGTTTGTGTATGTCCCTGG
>NW_022971799.1:0-390 GCF_012274545.1 Fukomys damarensis
GTAATAGAATGATTATGAATTACTTAGGCTTGGTGAGCTTGGTGTAATAGAATTAATGTGTGTGGTTTTTGTTCTGTGTTCAAAATCACGATTCCTTCCTCTGATTCTCTTTGAATTGGACTTTTTATCCTGTTCCTTAAGTTTAAATTTACTACCATTTTTACTTTAAATTACTAATAGGATGGAAGAATGAAGTACTTTCTTTGCAGGGTTACCGAGAATTCACTCTCAAAATACATATAAAAACTCTCACAGTACAGAAGTGTAAACAAGTGGTGAAGGCAAGGAAACAAAATTAGCAGAGTACTTAATAGATAGCGGTAGAGACATTGGGATTTTCCTCATACGCGCACCCTAGCACACATCTGAGAAATAGTTGCAAAATATGGC
>NW_022971800.1:0-234 GCF_012274545.1 Fukomys damarensis
TAACCCAGTAATGAAATTCTCACAATAACAGGAGTAAAGATTTCACTGTTTACATTACAGCCACGAATTTTAAAAAAGAAAGTTTTTAGTGTAAATTCAGTAATTTACAGAATGCCTACTATGCACCCGATGCCATACTACAGAGGTCAAAGACAACTAAGAACTACATTTAATAAAATCCTGAGGCTTAGAAACCCAGAATATTTTAAAATACTGTCTTTTGTTCACGTGTAT
>NW_022971801.1:0-474 GCF_012274545.1 Fukomys damarensis
TGGCTCCGACAAAAGCTTGTGTGTGTGTGTGTGTGTGTGTGTGTGTGTGTGTGTGTGTGTCATTTTTAATATTTTTCTGCAAGCAGCCTGTGCACAGTTCGTTTGGTCTTAGGGAGAGCGGTTATGGGAGTCCTATATTTAGATAATGAGAAGGAAACTTTGAGACCTGTAGCAATACAGTGAAATTTACTCTCCTCCAATATACATCAGGTTTATCTCTTAACACTGAGCTTTTATGAGATAGAATGAGTACCTGTAATATAGGAGAGAAAGTACCAAATAGCAACTCTGAAATCAGAGAAATGCGAATTTTAATCCTAGACCTAATATTTAGTCATACTCACAACATTGGGTGAATTATCTGAGCTTGTTGAGTCTCAGTTGCCTCCTATGCAGTTGGGAAAATTATCACTACCTTTCAGGGCTGTTCAGAGAATTAAGTGAGATTGTATATGTAAAGCACTCTATAACCTG
>NW_022971802.1:0-221 GCF_012274545.1 Fukomys damarensis
CAAGGAGTGTGATTGGGATAGAGCCATCCTAAGCAGAAAGAAAGAGGCAGGCCTGAGACAGCAGAATAAACGCGAGGTGGCTGGAGCAATGAGCTGGAGAGGAAGACAGAGAGCGGGGCAGAAAGAAGCTATCAACTCGGTGATTCTGTAGTAGCAAGATTCCCAGCTGCCTGCAAGATGCCTTGTGCTTCCCCAAAATCCCCAGAGCTCTGAAAAGATGG
>NW_022971803.1:0-262 GCF_012274545.1 Fukomys damarensis
AGGCTCTCCTTTACTTGAGGGTTTGTGTTGAAAAGTCTGCTGTGGTTATTATGGGCTTTCCTTTGCATTTGATTTGTTTCTTTTCTCTAACTGCTTGTAGTATTTTGTTGTTCTGTTGAGTTTCCAGGATCTTGATTATTATATGTCTAGGTTTAGATTTTTTTTTTATTGTGGCTATTTTGAGTCCTATATGCATCATTTATCTGTATGTCAAAAATTCTTCACTCTTTTTGGGAAATTTTCTGTCATTAATTCTGTAAAC
>NW_022971804.1:0-213 GCF_012274545.1 Fukomys damarensis
GATTTAGCTATCTGTGCAGTGCAATACGACCACAGACATAGTTCTGGCTTTTAGTCCCCTCCCTCAGACCAGGTTGTAGTTGGCTGTTGAAGTATGGAACCGACTTGGGCTCCTCAAAAACCAGGCCCAGGACAAGTCTGCAATGGTCAGATTGGCCAGAGTTTCCCAGATCCTGAATCACTAACTCCTCCTTTCACCATTAGAGACCCGGCC
>NW_022971805.1:0-1974 GCF_012274545.1 Fukomys damarensis
CAATGCAATCAAGAGCTCTTAACGTTTAGGAAAAGTTCTGAGGCATCAGGTCTTGGGAACTACTTGTGTATCCCAAACAATTCCTGAGACAGAAGTAGAGCATATGTTCCTCTTTTATAGTGGTTAAGGAGGGCTAAAACCCAGACAGGCTTAACAGGGATGATCAACAATGAGAGCATCCCTGAGGGGATGCATGGAAAGAAAAATGCTATACAGAAATCTTTAATATTTAAAAGTCTCACATATTCATTTCAACCTATCCCAGGTTTGACCACCCAATAAGTTACACACACACACTCAGGTACTTGAAGGTAACTGTGCAGCGTGTTAGCTGAGTCAGAGGAAAGTGGTGGCTTTCCTGAAAACCAGACTCTGAGTTCTCACACAGGACACCCTGCCTGGCACAGGTGTGGATATGGCTACAGCTGAGCACTGCCTCTGGATTAGGAACCTGGTAAAAGCAGCATGATTCTTGAGGCACTTTCAGAGTGTCACATCTCCTGCAAGGGAACTTTGTGAACAGGGAGGCCAAGGCACTGAAGGCTGGGAAGAGAAGTGACACTTCCTGTAACGCTGTGAATCGAAAGTAGGCAGTAAGGTAAGTCTGGGAGCACATTCCCAAAGATTGCACAGCAGCCCTGGCTCAATAACTTCTGTCCCTGCACAATTAAGATGATTTGCTAGTTGACTCTTTTGTTTTTCTGGCAATTTGATGGCTTGGTTGAATTTGCTGTGATCCAGGGGTGTTCAAGTACTTCACTAAGAGTCGGCCTCTGGCTTGGATTATGTTTTAGCAGCCTTGAAATAAAGTCCTGGGCTCCCTGTCACAAAGTCAGGGAATGTGAATTCAACCCACGAAATCCTCTTGTAGATCTCCTAATGTGTGCCTCAGAAGGAGGCTTCCTGACTAGAAACTCATAGCAAAGGACCCCAAGGCTCCAGAGATCCACCTTCTCATTGTGCATTTGGCTTTCAATCATCATCTCAGGGGCAGGTAGTCCAGAGTACCACACAGAGTGGCTCTACTGGAGGATGGAACATGAACTGACCAATCAAAATCTGCAATCTTCAGCTCTCAGCCAATCCCAGCAGCAGGTTCTCTGGTTTAATATCTCTATGAATAACTCTTGGAATGACAGTAAGACAGGGCATTTGCTAATTCTATGATTTAAGTAGCAATTCTCTGCTCATCAAACTTGGAATGTTTCTGAAGTTTTCTACACTGTTCCAAGTGGTGCATATTCCAGAATTAGATACTCTCATGGTATCATGGAAATAACCATATAGCCTGAGAATATTAGGATGCCGAAGGTGGGACTGTATCTCTACTTCTCTTTTGAGCTGATGTTCCACTCCTGCTTTCTCCAGCTAAGCTTTAAACAATATTTTCAGAGCCAGGATAAACTTGCTTTGTTTTTCTCTTGCCAAATAACCATTGCCAAACTTTGCTTTACCCAGTGGGTGACCAATGTCAAAATCTTCCAGAGTCCACCGTCTCTTTTTTGAGTCTTCATTTTCCAGTTTTTATTCCACTTTCTTCTCAGGATTAACTTCAGGTGCTGGTGGCTAGGGCTGCTCACTCCTCTGGGTGTAATTCACTGGCCCGGAGACAAGGGGAGACCACCGGCAGCCTGTAGCTGCTTCTGTAGCAGTTTCTAGCTACAGATGAGCTTTTATGCTTGTGAAGGAACCCGCTGGGAGGAATATGGAGGACACAAGACCCACTGAGCCTGGCCACTGCTTCCAGATGACGGGATTATGAGAAGGAAGCTGCTGAGTCACCAAGACACGTTCTGGACCGTCACTCGGTGGAATGGTGGCCTTTACCTCAAACTTGATTTGATTCTTGTCCAACTCAATTTGTGACCAGAATCGTGGAGTCAAGTTCATAAACCGAAGTACATAATATTCTAAACAAGAATTCTTTATTTGTACAAAGCATTAAAATCTCAACAGTGGTCAGTCATTTATAAA
>NW_022971806.1:0-205 GCF_012274545.1 Fukomys damarensis
TCACCAGTTTGACATGTGCTTAGCATGCACAAGACCTTGGTTCAATCCCCAGGGCAGCGGGTGCGGGGAGCACAAAAAGAACAGGAACAATTCTTCCTGGGAATTTTGCGGAAGTTAGTTATAAAATAATTTAGATGTCCATGGCTACTTGCCCTCACATCCAAACTTTGCCCCTCCCATCCTGTGCATTAAATCACAGACTGAC
>NW_022971807.1:0-268 GCF_012274545.1 Fukomys damarensis
AAGAAAGAAAGAAAGAAAGAAAGAAAGAAAGAAAGAAAGAAAGAAGGAAAGAAAGAAGGAAAGTAAAAAAAAGAAAGAGAACTTGGAAACACAATTCTATTTGCAAACCAAATTGGACAAGAACTGAATCAAAATTCTCCATAAAGTCAATATTGAACCTAATCAATGAATATGATTCTCATTTTATTCAATTTGCAAATAAAACCATGGAAAGAATTAAGTTTATGAACAGACGAACCACTATCAGAGCCTATTGACAGCTTGATGT
>NW_022971808.1:0-248 GCF_012274545.1 Fukomys damarensis
AACCAGTGGATTAATCCATTGGTGATGTCATAGCTAAATGTACTTGGAAGGTGAAGCCTAGTTGGAAGACATGGGTCATTGGGATCCTGACTTGGAAAGATATATTCTCTCTCTCTCTCCCTCTCCCTCCCCGCTCCCTCTCCCCCCTGCTTCTATCTATCTCTACCTCTACCTCTATCTCTTCGTGGTCTGTGCCTGTTTCTGGCTACCACAAGTTGAGCAGTTTTCCCATCATGCCCTTCCACCAT
>NW_022971809.1:0-226 GCF_012274545.1 Fukomys damarensis
GCAGTCCCTCCTCTCGGGTCAGGGCTCCTGTTGGCACTGGGGGTAGACAGGATTCCAGTGGGTCATAGGCTGGCAGTTTCTCTCCCTGGCTATTGGCCTGTGGGTTTCCTAGGTGGTAGCAACATGAGATTGCGCCTCAGGCTCAGCCGCGGTGCCATATTGCAAGGACCTTCTGCTGGGAGTTTAGGAATCAGGTGGTGGCTTAGGGTTAGGTTTAGGGTCGGTG
>NW_022971809.1:1101-4056 GCF_012274545.1 Fukomys damarensis
ATAGCTTTGGGATTTCGCTGCCTGGGTGTCGGGCTGTGGGTTTCCTAGTTAGTGTCAGCATGAGATGGCACCTGAGGCTTAAGCACAGGGGAGGATTTCAAGTGCCGCCCCACGGCAACCGAGGAATCAGGCTGTGGGCTAGGGTTAGGGTTAGGATTGGTGAGCATGACACGGACGGTTTTGACCTTCCACGTAGTTTGCATGTGGGAGGGAAGGTGCGGGCACCGGCATTTTTGAAGGTCGAGTCTAATGTGTGTTTCCCGTGAAATGCCCATGTTGGCCTGAATATCATGGTTTGCGACTGGCCAGTGACAACGGTTACCCCTAGACTTAGGGGACGGAATAAGCCCCCGATATTCCTCCCTGAGTACTGTCATGAGTGTTGGACGGGGAGTGTTGGTGTTAATTTCACGTTCAGTGTGAGGAAGGTTGTAGGAGTGTTAGGCCCTCTTCTCAGGTCAGGGTTCCTCTTAGTGTTGGAGATAGGATTACAGTGAGAGATACACGACTGCAACATCAGTGAAAGCAAAAAGTTCGGCAGGAGGCAACCATGGATGTCCTGTTCCTCATCTATCGGCTGCCTGGCTGAAGACTGGAGCGTTTCACTCACAATGGCACGAGCGAGGGCTCAATGAGCTCCTGAACCATGCTAGGGATTTTGAGGGAGGCAGGGAGGTTGAAGGAAGACTGAGATGTCAGAAACCCGTGGGTCACCTGGGGGACTTTGGCCTACTGAGTCCCTTGTGGTCTCAATGAATGGCAATGCCCTGCTCACTTTTCAACCGAGTTCTGTCCCGAGCGTTGTTTTTTCTCTGATTATATAATCATTCATTTTCAGAGAGCTGTATGCAGACTGTGGAGAGCAGGAGTGCTCGGCCTGATCATTCTTCATAGAGATTCTCCCTGATGGAGCTTAGCCTGAGAGTGACCTCACATCATGCTAGCCAGGAGCTCAATGTCCCTCTGCAAGGAGAATGATGCCAGGTGATTCACACAATGCGTCCAAGAGGAATTGAATATTATACTGGATGACAGCTTTGTGAGTGCAGGTTTCATAGTGGCAAAATGTACCTCAACTGTACTGTGCTCGAAATCCAAGGGCCTGGCAGTCTCACACTGTTATGAGGAGCTCCTCCAGTTGCTCATGCCTACAAGTCGTTAGGAGTGGGACATGTCGGCCATTCTAGGTGGAACCCAATGCTTCAAACCATTGATTCGGGGAGGAGGGGAGGGTCAATGCAAGGCTCTCCAATTACTTTCATGGCCCTGCCTCATGGCTGTGGCAATTTTCGGCTCAATGCGTATTATTGCATGACTCTCCAGACCTCTGCAGTAGTGTGTCTGGGAGTGGGTGTGCCCTGAATGCAGAACCAGTCTGAAAGTTTTATGTATGATAGTCACACCTGTGTGAACTTGTGGTGTGTCTCACTGGGATTCTCAAGTACAATGCATTTCCTCTGGCTTGAGACAGTCTCCCTGCTGTGGGCAATAGACCCTCACCATATCCACGGAGTAGACAGCCGTGAGGGCTGTCTCAATCTCCAGCTAAGTAGTGCCCAGTTTATGATATGCAGAAAGGTATGAGTCACGAAACTCGCAGCTGTTTTGGGGTTCCAGTGCTTCTGTGCGTGGCCGCTAAGATGGAATGCAGGCTCACTGTGGCTTGATTGCGCACTCCAACCTTCTTCCATTTGAAGGCTAGGCCAAGGGCCTTCCTTTGTACTTCCGAGGCCCTGGCCCTGTGTTCACCAGGACCAGGTAGGGACCAGGGTGCATTGACTGTGTATCCCAGTGTTCCTCATGGTAGCCGAGAGCAGCAGCTGCGTGGAGGGAATAGACTTGCTGCTTGCTGACCACTACTCCACAGACTTCTGTGTGACTTGTCCTTGAGGCCAGCGTTTTTCCACGCCAACTATCCTTAAAACATCCACAAGGTGGGTCCTAGGACCAGGGCAAGAGCACCGTTGTCCTACACGTCCTCAGAAGAGTGCTTGCTGCCTAGCTGGCAGAGGGATGAGATTTGGACGGCATTGCTGACCACACCTTGAGCAGTCCACTTACGTGAAACGAGGCAGGGCAGGTTCAGCTTGGGCCTAAAGATGGACTGAAGGTCAGTTGAGTGCTGCCCAGTAGGAATGAGGGCTCACAGTGCTCTTCACAGGTTCTCAGTGTTCTATGCGAGTCAAAAGAGTGGGAATTCAGGCACACTCTAAGACTCTTTCCTGGATCTTGTTGTGCTATTTGCTCTCTGGGGCAAGGTGGGTGGCCTGCATGGCTATGCCCTGCTCATTTCCCCACCAGTTGCAATCTGAAGGGACCGCAGGATGATGAACTCATGAAGCATTCCACTGCTGGTGGTTGGCCTCAAGCTGGGGTTCGTTTGCGCCCATGGCAGCATCAATGACTCCCAAAAGTTTGGCATCAGGCAGCCATGGATGTCCTGCAGCTCATCTCTCGGCTGGCTTGCTACAGACTGTACTGCTTCACGCACAATGGTATGAGTGAGGGCTCCATGAGCTCCAGTGCTAGAACTATTTAGGGAGTCAGGGAGGGTGAAGGAAGACTGAGATATCATAAACCCGTGGGTCACCTGGGGACCTTTTGCCTACTGAGTCCCTGGAGATCTCAATGAATGGCTATGGCCTGCTTACTTTTCTACCAGGTTCTGTTCAAGCGATGTTTTCTGTCTGATTCTATAACCATTACTTTTCAGAGGGCCTTATGCAGGATGTGGAGAGCAGGAGTGCCCAATCTTCCCATTGTTCGTACAGATTCTCCCTGATGGATCCTAGCCTGACAGTGACCTCACATCATGCTAGCCAGCAGCTCAACATCGCTCTGCAAGGAGAACGATGCCAGGTGGTTGTCACAATGGGTCCAAGAGGAACTGATTGTTACACTGGATGCCAGCCGTGTGAGTGCAGGTTTCATAGTGGCAAAATGAATCTCAACTGT
>NW_022971810.1:0-1143 GCF_012274545.1 Fukomys damarensis
TATTTGATCATCTGTTGTTTATAAGCTCCGACTAATTTAAAACTCCAAAATCACAAATGCAAGGAGGAAGGAAACTTCTCCAACTAACAGGCCAGGTGATAGAGTTAATAATAATAGAGGATAAAAATAACTTCCAAATCATAGCCCAGCTTGCCTTACGATTTAAGCTGCTTTTCTAAATTGTCTAAATTTAGCAGCCACTGCAGCGCTTCCTTGGCCTTTTGATGATGTTCACAAATCCTGGACACGTTCATATCAAAGCACTGACTGTAACTCTTTTGGGGCACTTCTCATTTTCAGGGATCCAATTAAGCAAAGCCAAGTGTCGTCGGTGCATCTTTTCTTCCTCAGCAGGGGTTGGCTGCTCATCACGGAAGAAGTCACCTCTCACTGTAGTGCACAAGCAGCCCAGAGAGGATGTTTAGTCCCGGGATCCAAAAGAAATAAACATAATCCCACTCCCTCTGGTGTGTAACCTCCCCATGGGTGCTGGGTTTGGAACTTGGTTAAAACCTTCAGCACCGATTGGGAACAGTGCTGGATACTCAGCAGATACTCATCCTAAACCATCTCCCCAAAAAGAATAGTTTACGACGGTCATCAAAGCGGTTGGCAGCAGACGCAACTTCTTTTGGTGGCTCTCGATGTCTTACAGACGTCATGCCAATGTGCACAAAGAGAAGCTCTCTCCAGCAGGTCTAAGTAGCTGTCTGCTTTTGCGATTCAGAAATTCAGTTATGGAAGTTTTTGGCTCCAGTCAAGGTAGTTCCGTTCTTATGTCTAGGCCGAAACAACAACAGTAAAATAACAACCATGTCCTACGCCCTCCACAGGTTCATGGAAAGAATTATTAAGTGATTGACCAAGATACAACAAAGCACAGAAGGTGTGAACTTTGTGTTAGGAAACTCTCCTCCCTCCGGGCAGTGCGAAGGGTATGGGAAAACAGCAGGAACGCCAGAAGATTTCCAAAGGACACCATTGCGTACAACAACGTTTTTGCTCTCAGAAAGAGCTTGTTAGATGCACAGATTGCTTTGCGTTATAACGCAACGTTTCTTTTCCACCAGATAGTGTCACATTTCCACAGTACACACAGGCACAGTGGCCTGAGGAGAGGGGGAAACTCCTCTGCCCACCCCA
>NW_022971811.1:0-206 GCF_012274545.1 Fukomys damarensis
GCGGGCCCTCGGTGAGCCTGGCCCCCTCCTGCCAGTCCTCGGGGTGCCCCACGCTCCTCTGCAACCCCGTCTCGTGCGGCACCTCCTCCTGCTGCACCTCCTCGTGCTGATGACCTCCGTCGCCGGGCCAGGTGGCCGGGACAGCTACACAGACTTGCGCGGCCCACGTTCAGCATTGCGGCCGCCGGGAGGCCCGCTGAGCTGAG
>NW_022971812.1:0-231 GCF_012274545.1 Fukomys damarensis
TGGGACAGTTTGCTTGATGTGGTGATATCTGGCATTTATTTTTAATAACCACAGTTATTCAAAAGTGAACTTGGACAACCCTCAGAGGAACTGCACCTGTGTCCACAACCCTTGAGTGGACATCAGAGGACAGTGTCCCCACAGGACTCTGCTGATCCACGTTGCCTGTATCCATGTTTCTGAGAGTCCCCACCCCTCACAGTGCTGTGGCAACATTAGCACAGCCCATGA
>NW_022971813.1:0-806 GCF_012274545.1 Fukomys damarensis
TTTCTGAAAGAGAAGAACAGAGGAAAAGACTCTCTTGCCAATCTGAGCTGGGTGTGAAACCCAGAGAGAAGGACCTTCTCCCCGCTTCCCAGGCTGAGCTGAACACTGCACGTTCCCTCTGATGTTGCTGTTTTTTGGTACCTACCGGAGATTGAACTCAGGACCTTGCACTTGTGAGGCAGGCAGTGAAACCACTGAGCTAAATCCTTGGCCCTCTGCACTTTCCCTTTGAAAAGTGCCCGGTGAGGGGGCACTTGTGGAATAAAGCCATCCCAATTAAAATCTCATTTCTTCCCTGGGATTGGAGAGTGTGTCTATTCGTCTGGAGCTTAAGAATTTAATTTTGGGCAAGTTATCCATGGGGAAAGGCTGAGAAACCTTGGGGTACAGGTGCTCCATGTCCTGAACCCTAGTGCTCTTTAGCGGAGGAGGTTTCTCCTGGGGAGCATGAGTCACCCGGCCAGTGCTCCCTCAATGGGTCCCCAAGGTCTGGTTGCTGGAAGACAGTTTTTTGGGCTCAGCCCTACACCCACCAACCTGGAAGTCACCTTGTTCTGGCAAGCCGAAGCCTGAGCTGGGCTGGAGGTTGCTGCTGGGGGTGTTCTCTGGCCTCTGAGTTGGGGGTGCTGGAGTCAGACGCTGCCCCTCTCTGTGCACCGAGGAGCAGGGCTCAAAGATCCTGCACGGGTATGGGAAGCCTGGTCTGCTGGCTGCCTGGAGGGGGATCTGCTCACTTGGACCCACTGCCTCACTGACAAAGGATTACAGAAAAGATGTCCTTTACAAAGATAGCCCGACGCCCTGTC
>NW_022971814.1:0-343 GCF_012274545.1 Fukomys damarensis
AGCGGGGAGGACAGTCTCTTCACCAAGTGGTGCTGGATTCCTTCTCCTCGCTGTCTACAAAAGTCAGCTCAAAATGGACCATAGACCTACATATAAGACTAGAGACTATCAAACTACTGCAGGAAAGAACAGGAGAAACACTTCAAGACATTGGTGGAGGCAATGTTTTTTTAGGCACAGGCAGCCAAAGTAAAAATAGACAAATATCAAATTAAAAGGCTTTGGCACAGCAAAGGAAACAAATCAAGGGAACTAAAAGACAACCTACAGAATGGGACAAAATATTTGCAAACAATTCATGCAACAAGGGATTAATATCCAGAGTATATAAGGAACTCAGAAA
>NW_022971815.1:0-227 GCF_012274545.1 Fukomys damarensis
TTAGCCGTGGCTCTTGCCTCTCTCTGCCTCTCTCTGTGGCTATGAAGCGGCTGGGCAGATGAACGTGCACTGCGAGTTAGTCTCTTGTGTCCTTGTTGACAAGACTCTACAAACAATTCTGGTGCAACAACTGGTTGTAGGGAGCAAGAGAGACAGTCGGATAGATTTCAGTAATAAATAGTCAGTTCTGGTGAAACTTAATCCAAACCTTTGCAGATCATGTTTCT
>NW_022971816.1:0-1225 GCF_012274545.1 Fukomys damarensis
ATGATCTGAACAAGCACCCCTGAAAGTAGGACATGAGAAAACAGATGTAAAGATGTGAAGTTTTGTTTGTTCGTTTTTTGCATATCAAAACAGTGAGAAAAAAAGTGAATTGACAACTTTAAATCACTAAGAAGAAAGAATAACATTTTATGCCCAATATAAATGTACTTTGACAATAGATATTAAATAATTACTTTTCCAAGTACCCTGAAAAAACTTACTACTAGTACTCATTTCAATAAAAAAAAAATTAGTATAGAGAAGCCTTTAGGCAGAAGAGCAATCATACCACAAAAGTATCCACAAAATAATGAAGAGTACCAGAAAAGATAAATGTATGGATTTGTGTATGTTGAACCATCCCTGTCTGCCTGGGATAAATTCCATTTGGTCAGGGTGAATGATATTCTTGACAATCTTCTGCATTCTATTTGCTGGTATCTTACTAAAGATTTTTGCATCTATATTTATTAGTGAGATTGGCCTATAGTTCTCTTTTTCAGTTGGATCATTCTCTTCTTTGGAGATCAAGGTGATGTTTGCTTCCAGGAATGAATTCAGGAGTAATTCCTTGCTTTCAACTTCATTGAATATCTTAAACAGTCATAGCAATAGTTCCTATCTAAATGCATTGTAGAATTCAGCATTGAAGCCATCAGGGCCCAGGCTTCTGTAAATTGGTAAGCTTTTAACTACATTTTCAATGTCATTGATTGATAGTGGGTTGTTTAGAATTTTTGGGTCATCTTCATTCAACTTTGGTAATTCATATGTATCTGGGAATCTGTCCATTTCTGCTGTATTTCCCATCTTATTGACATATAGGTTCTTGATGTAGCCATTGACGATCCTCTGGATTTCTGCTGGGTCCATTGTAACTTCTACACAACAAGAGAAATGAGCAACAGTGTGAAGAGACAACCCACAATGTGGGAAAATTTTTTCAACAACTGTTCCTCAGACAAAAGTCTACTATCTAGAATATATAAAGAATTTAAAAAATTCAGACCTCCCAAATTTAAAGACCTAATAAAAAATAGGCATCTGAAATGAGCAGATATTTTCGGATAAAGAAGCAGAAGTAAAAATAAAAAAAAAAAGTATGAAAAAATGTTCAACATCAGTAGTCATTTGAGAAATGCAAATGAAAACAAGGCTGTGATTCCACATCACCCCAGAAATCAACAGATAACAAATGCTGACAGAGCTGCAGGGAAAGAGGAAC
>NW_022971817.1:0-202 GCF_012274545.1 Fukomys damarensis
TTGTCCGTCTACAGGGCAGAGGACACTGGCTCGTCCTGAAGAATAAGTTCAGAGCTCTCTCTGACAACCCTCTGCTAAGCCAAAAATTTCAGACTAACATGAAGGCTAGTACTTTGTTTTTTCAGGCTTTTTGTGTCCCGCTCACTCACTACATATAAGGTTGTTCTGCACTCGGATGTTAGCTGCTGCTCTTGGTACAGTC
>NW_022971818.1:0-276 GCF_012274545.1 Fukomys damarensis
TGTGAGTTCAAGACCAGCCTGAGCTACATAGTGGGTTCCAGGTCAGTCTCAGTACATAGTGAGGCCCTCTCTCAAAACACACACACACAAAAAAAAATTTAAAAATAACAAGAAGTGAAAATATAAATCAGGAGAAAATACATAATATTTCTCATGGACCCATTGCAAAGAAACAAATGGAAAGATAAACAAATCAGACAAACAAATAAAATAGTTCATACCTGTTATTGCTTGGATCTAAATGCCCCTCCAGAACTCAGGTGTTGAAGGTCTGGT
>NW_022971819.1:0-217 GCF_012274545.1 Fukomys damarensis
TCTGCTCAAGCTGGACTTCTGCGGCCCCAACGTCGTGAATCATTTCTTCTGTGACATCTCCCCTCTCCTGAGGCTGACATGCTCTGACGCCCATGTGAATGAGCTGCTGCTTCTGGTCTTTTCTGGGGTCATCGCAATGTTCACTTTCACTGTGGTCATGGTCTCTTACATCCGCATCATCATTGCCATGCAGAGAATCCGCTCAGTGCAGGGGAGG
>NW_022971820.1:0-252 GCF_012274545.1 Fukomys damarensis
GGTCCAGACCAGAATGGGGTAGGAATGTGTCTTAGTCTGTTTTCTGTTGCTGTAACAACATACTGGAGACGGGGATTTATCAAGAAGAAAGGTACACTTAGCTCACGGTTCTGGGAGCTGGGAAGTCCAAGAGTACGGGGCTGACATCTGGTATGTAGCTTCTGGCTGCATTGTAGCATCAGAGAGCAGCACAGGGCGAGACGGGAAACCAGTCAGCAAGGGCTGCTTTTACAACAAAGCCACTTCCATGAC
>NW_022971821.1:0-936 GCF_012274545.1 Fukomys damarensis
GAGCACACTGGATCTGTACCACCCAAGAATGACCTCCTCAAAAAAGCTTGAATCTCTCTTAAGAAGCTTGCTGCTCAGTGGGTAACACAGCATAAAACTTGTAACATTCATCTTGTTTTAGCCTTTACACATGAAGGATACACTTCCACCTGAAGTAATGTTGCTATCCCCATGAGACCCCCCTAGATTTCTGCACTCCACTTTGGAATTCCTCTAAATGACCTTCCATTGGCTCACTTAGTTATTTCTTGATCTCAACTTTGCTGGATCTCTCAATCCCCTGGTTCACATCTCAACTCCAAATCTGGTCAAATATTCATCAAGTGGCTGCTATGCATTGGACATGGTGCTTAATGTTCTCAATATGCAATTCTAGTTCCCACAAAACCTTATAAAAATGATGAGGCTATCTCAATTTTAAGAGGAGGATCTGAGGCTCAGAAAATTAAGGAACTTATCCCCATGCAAGCTCACTCAAAAATATTTAAACAAGATTTAAACCCATGCCCATGATGCTAGAATTCTAGTATTTCACATGACCTCTACCTCTACCTACTTCTTCACGGCCAAAATTTGAAAAGTGCTGCCCACCACAGCTTCTTCATAAGGTTGCTATGAGATTATTGAATGTAAGGGAAACCGGCAACTCTTCTCCCGTGGCTTCTCACTGGTTTTCACTGGTAGACCAATATAGTATCTGTTGTAGTCAGCAGGATTGGGCAAGGGAACACATTAAATACAGGACACATAACTTATAATGTTATTTTATGATTACCCAAAGAGTCAAATGCAAAGGACTGCAAGAGATTAACCACACACTAAAAGACCAAAACATTCAACTGAGGGCCCAGATCCCAGCAGTTTCCCACACAAGTCCAGCTAAAGGCTTAAGAGTTCAAGGCAATGTCCTCCTCCTGGAGTCATTTAATGTCTTAT
>NW_022971822.1:0-234 GCF_012274545.1 Fukomys damarensis
ATGCTAATCTGAAAGGAGCAAGAGGAATGTTTAATGGAAAACTGAGGATATTCAGTATTCCAATAGGACTGTGAAAAAGTTGTTATTTGCTTTGTTTATTATTAGAAGTTCTTTTCTCTTGGGAAAGAGTACTCAAAATGCATATAATGTCAAAATTGGTGAGGTAAATGAAAAGTTTGGGAATGCGCTCTTGCTGCATAGATTTATTCTTCCACCTGGCTTGGCCAGTGAAAC
>NW_022971823.1:0-203 GCF_012274545.1 Fukomys damarensis
TTCCTGATTTTAGCATCATGGTTTTCAGTTTTTGACCATTTAGTATGATTTTGGTTTTTCATACATAGCCTTTATCAAGTTGAGATAAAGACCATTTATTTTAATTTTCTGAGTTTTTGTTTTTAATCACTAATGGGTATTGGATTTTGTTGAATGCTTTTTCTACATCTATTGAGATGATCATATGGTTTTTGTTCTTGGCT
>NW_022971824.1:0-496 GCF_012274545.1 Fukomys damarensis
AGCACAGCTCATAGCCTATTCATTTAGCATGTAAATGGGGGTCTGATGTCCCCACATTTTATCTTTGGCCCGAGTGATTAGCCCATAATATTGGATGGTTTTTTGGTGGCCATTTACTATCACTTTTAATCTTCTATAAAAATATAGACACAGTTAAAAGTTTAGACTCTGAAGTGGTCTCTATCTCTGGTTTGAACCAGAGGTGCAGGGTACCATTTTTAGACTAATAAATTTTGTTAGATCGTAGCCACAAGTCTTGATGGTTTCTCTATCATAATTATTCTAAGCACAAAAAAGCAAGGAAACCATCTTTGTGCTCTCCATGCAGGTGACACACAGGAAGGGGTCCCAATTATTAGAGGTCCCCATGAGCATTGTCTTTGTCTTTGTTGTTTTGGACATGGAAGAGATGAGGATTCTAGTGTAAGCAGCAGACGCCAGTAAAGCATCTCACCCACAGGACAAAGGGCAGGGCCAGCAGACACCTTTTGCTGCT
>NW_022971825.1:0-241 GCF_012274545.1 Fukomys damarensis
GATATTTCTTTTTACTATGAGGAACAAGAAAATTACTCCTGCCTTCATCATTTCTATGCAACACCATATTAACAGTCATAACGAATATGGTAAGATACAAAAAGGAAATAAAATTTATACACATTATACAGGAAAAATAAAACTTTCATCATCTGGAGAAGATATTATTGTCTATGAGTAAAATCCCAAAGTATCAACAAAAATCTCCTGGAGCTACTAAACAGTTATAATGGAGTTTCAA
>NW_022971826.1:0-322 GCF_012274545.1 Fukomys damarensis
TTATAAATTTTTCTACACTTAGGCAATCCACTAAGATATGACCTACTCAGATTTAAATTTTATTAGATCTTTACTTTTTGTCTTATGAAATTGCTATCAGATAGTAGATTGAGGTCAACCTAAGCAGTACATCCTATTAGTTACTATATTTTTACTCTAAGTAGTTATTTAGCTTCTATAATTCACTTTTTTATGGATAAAAGTAAAATGTTTCCAAAGCACAACTGTTGCAATTCAATAGCATGCCAAATTTAACTTATCTAGCACAATATAATGTCAAAATCATGGAGAAATTTATTTTTCTCCTTTCACCAGTCTTTTT
>NW_022971827.1:0-215 GCF_012274545.1 Fukomys damarensis
GGCAGAGACCTACAAACAAAAACAAATACAGTTGTACCCCATATAAGATGTGGACTTCACTAGTAAAGTCACAGAGTTGAAGCACCTTTCTCTGTTGAGTACTTCACATTCACAAAACTACCGGTTTTGGCTTCCAAGCGCTAAGTGGCGATAGAAGCTGTTTACCGGGGTAAACTGCAGTTTAAACCACAGAAACACTCTACAGAGTGCATTTC
>NW_022971828.1:0-217 GCF_012274545.1 Fukomys damarensis
CCAATCATCTTGTCAAGAATCTTTCAACCCAGTCAAGTTGACAATTAAGGTGGAATCACACTCCATGTAAAGTTAAAATACGTATATATTACTATCTTAAAACAGGGAAATATCCAAAGCATCTCAAACTCAAGAGCAAAATGGCAACTTCATTAAATCAATGGCAACATACTTGGGTTTTTCTGAAATGCAGACATTAAAATGACCAACAGTTATA
>NW_022971829.1:0-252 GCF_012274545.1 Fukomys damarensis
GAACTCACATGCATCATATTTTTGTTATTAAAGCAGTTCAGTCCTGTCCCTGCCTCTCCCTCCAAATTAACATACTCAAACCCATTAAGGGCTCAAGAAAACAAAGGTCTAACCAGCGGGCCACCCATGCTAGGGCTGCCCAACGGTCTCCTGAGTTTTGTCTTAGCCCTCATTCCAAAGGATTAGACCGCATTTTTTTCACAATACTTAGGATTGAATCCAGGGGCCTCAGCACCGAGCTACATCCCCCCC
>NW_022971830.1:0-288 GCF_012274545.1 Fukomys damarensis
GATTCTGGTCCCCTTTACTATATTCTACAAAAGTCAGCCTCCTGGTCATCTCTGTAGACAAGCTAGCTCTAAATACTGTAAATTCACTGAGAATACTGGCCAAGAGGCAAGTAGGGACTTCTTCCTAGTGACCAAAGAGTGCCCCTTTATCCCTGACTAGTCCTTGAGAACAAAATCTCCATTTCCATTTCTGTGCTCCACAGGCACTGTAGATCCCTTTCTAATCTTTCAGAAATCCAGTATTGACAGCTAATGCTGGAAAACAAAAAGACTTAGTGGCACATCTGC
>NW_022971831.1:0-500 GCF_012274545.1 Fukomys damarensis
CCCCCTCCACCCTCCCCTATTTACAAAGACTTTGTTCCCATTTTTTCCTTTTCTCATATTCTTTCTTTTCCCTTGTTTCCTTCCCCTACCCTTCCCATTTCCCCTAAACCTTTAGCCCTTTTCTTCCTATTTCACATTGTCAGTTATACAATATGGATCTTATTTACACTTTTAGTTTTTCACACCAGAGAAACTATTTGGTATTTACACGTGTCTTATTTATTTCACTTGAGTGTGGCCTCAATATGTATCCATTTTCCTATGAATGAATCTAATTTATCTTTGAGAGATTTTAAAACTAGATAGATTTGCAGTTTAGAAATTTCTCTTTCTTGGCATTGTGGAAAATTATTGTTTTCCTAGTAGGTTTTTTCTTCTTTAAATTTTTTCTAAGACAGTTCTGAAAAAAATAAAATGAACTTGGTTATTTGCTCTATTGTGTTGCATCAAGATTACTTGAATATTTCTCAGAAAAAAATATAAATATATAAATATATGTA
>NW_022971832.1:0-2165 GCF_012274545.1 Fukomys damarensis
AAGTTGGAAGGGTAGGGGAAAGGAAGAAAGGAGAAAGAAAAATATGAGAAAAGGAAGAGATGGAAACAAAGATTTGTAAATAGGGAAGGGTGGAGGGGTGAAGGGAGGGCAGGAGAATGGGGAAAAAATAAGAGCAAAAATACATCATGTAAAGGTACAAGATCCCAATGATGAAAGTAACTGTACTGGATACCTAAAATGTACCAATAAACTTAATGAAAAATAAACAAAATGAAATATTTTTCTATATCTTCAAAGTGTAGCTTTTAAAATAAAAAACAATGGAACAGAACATATTTCTAAACTCACTTACCTAAGCACTATATTATACATATCTATTGTTTCTATGGCTTATGAATAATTCAAAATCTGATTTACTTCCCCCCAAAAAACTAACTTACTTAATTTTAAAAGGAATAATAAGTATTTGTATAGAAATAAAATATTTGTATGTCCCTGTGCTTCTGTGTGTTCTATACATGCACTGGGCACAATGAAAAATAAGACACAAAATGTATTCAGAGAAATATACAAAAAATTGATAATCTACAGGAAATGGATACATTCCTCGAAAAATGTAACCTACTATAATTGCAACAGGAAGAAACAGAAGCCTCAGACAGACCAAGAGCAAATAAAGAGATTGAAGCAGTAATTAAAAACCTTCCAACAGAGAAAAATTCATAGCTAGAAGTTTCACAGCTGAATTCTACCAAACAGTCAAACAAGAATTACTACCAATATTTTAAAGCCTCTTCCAAAAATATGTCTACAGGGAATGCCTCTGAATACATTTTATAAGATCACTCTCACAACATTATCCAAGCTAGCCAAAAACACTCCAAGAAAACTACAGGTCTATGCCTCTAATGAACATTAATGGAAAAATCTTAAATAAAACATGCAAATACAGTAAGTAGCACACCTAAAAGGTAGCATCAGTAGCAGCCCTGAATGCTTTCTGTAGTGAGCTTTTAACATATACTAATCAATGTGATACCACAATAGCAGAATGAAAAATAAAATCTACAGGGTCATCTTGATTAAATTTGTCAAAGAATTTATCAAGGTTCAGTATCCTTTTTTGATTGAAGAGAAAGTCTCTTAACAGTTTTGATAAAGAACAGAAGTTCTTCAACAATAGCCTTGGCCATTTATGAAAACTCCACAGCTAACAACACCATGATGACTGAGGGGAAACAATCTTTTTCACTAAGATCTACTCTGAGACAGAAGTGTATCCTCTCACTTGCTCTGTGAAACACTGTAGCAGAAATACTACTAAGACCAACTGGACTATCCAAGGAAATAAAAGCTATCTCAATTAGAAAGGTAAAAATAAAATTATCTGTATTTATAGATGACATGATCTCATGAAAAAAATTCCAAAGAGTCTACAAATACCGGTAGAACTAATAAATAAATTCAGTAGAGTTGCATGATAACAAATAAGCTTGCAAAAATCAGCTGTATTTCTATATACAAATAATGATTTAGCTGCAAAAGAAATAAAGAAAGCATTCCTACTTATGATAATATCATAAAATGCCCCACTACTTAACAATAAGCTTAATGAAGGATTATGAAAGATTTGTACTGTATACTGAAATTGCAAAATTTTAATGAAAGAATTTAAAGAAGACACAAACAAATGGAAAGCTATCCCATGTTCATGGATTAGAAGAATTCATATTTTTGAAATGCCTGTACTAAACAAAGTAATGCATATATTTATCATAGCCCTTTCAAAATTCCAATGACAATCTTTACAAAATAGAAAAAAGTCCTAAAATTTATATGGAATCACAAAATGAGCCTGAATAGCAAAAGTAATACTAAAAACCTCAGGAGTACATTTAAGTATAAAGAGTCAACTGGCTTTCAACAAGGGCGTCAAGAAGACACAATAGGGAAAGAATACTCTTCTTAATAAATAGCTCTGAGAAAACTGGACTTATACAAGAAAAGGTGTAATATTAGACCCTTACACCCTACACAAATTCAAGTCAAAAGAATAAGCCACCTAAATATAACATTTACAACCATAAAATTCCTAAAAGAGCACATAGAGAAAAAACTTTTTGACATTGACTTTGGTAATGATTTATCAAATATAACATCAAAAACTTAGGTTAAAAACCAAAAAAATAAATAAATAGACTACA
>NW_022971833.1:0-714 GCF_012274545.1 Fukomys damarensis
ATGGTAAGTGTGGTGGTGCAGCCCTCAGATCTACCTCCAGCGAATGCTCCTGTGAAGTTTGAAGTGGATTGACAGCCTTTCTTGACTACACCTTTGGGATGTGGTACAGGGTTGGCATCAAGGCCAGGCTCTTTCTGCTGTTCTCCCTACAATGACTAGGTGTAACAAAAATACTAGATTTGAGATATTTCTGACAAGTGCTGGATTTTAATGGTGAATTTGAGCCAAAATCCTCCCAACATCATGTAAAACACTTCCTTAAAGCTTCACTGCACTCTGAGGTTATCACTATCTTTCTCTCTTCTCTGTTTCTTCTCTGCTTTCAGAGTTAACAGACTGTTAATGTCATTGTCATCTGAAAGCTTTCTCTCTGGTTACTCCACCTCCTTTGTCCCTCTGCATTTTACAAGTGTTTCTTTAAAAGAAAAAACCTGCATTTTAAAATTTGCCTTGGCAGATACAGCTCGGAGGACCTGACCTAAGTATCACTGCTTCTTGGTATGTTATGGTCAGCTGCTCAGTTTCCACCAGTGCTCTATAACAAGCTGAGTAAAACTTCTCAAACAGAAGGAGAATATGGCCTCACTTTAACACCCTAAGGATCTGTAACTTATTCTTCTATTAGGACATTTGAGACCTGCCAGATGTTCTGTATTACATCTCTGTCACCACTTCCTGTCACTTTCTTTCTGTTGCCATGAAACAGGCCAATAA
>NW_022971834.1:0-202 GCF_012274545.1 Fukomys damarensis
CACACCAGAGAAACAGTGTTAAATATAAACATGTGCATCCAATTTATTTCACTTAAGAGCATGGTCTCACTCAAGGTGCATCCATTTACCTAGAAATGTTTCAAGGTCTGCCTTCTTCGTGTCAGAGCAATACTCTATCGTATTTTAAAAAAACAAAACATGTCCTTTCCATTCATCCATAGATGGTCATTTAGACTGTTGT
>NW_022971835.1:0-1610 GCF_012274545.1 Fukomys damarensis
AAGGTTTTGTTCAACTCTGATATTTCTTTGTTCACTTTTCATCTGGTTGTTCTGCCTATTTGTAACAGTGGGGTATTGAGACCCACCACTATAACTGTGTGGCTGTTTATCTGATCTTTTGTGTCCAGTAGTATTTGTTTATGAAGTTGTCTTTTGATTGGGAAACAAGACCATTCATATTGAGAATTATTGCTGAGCTATATGGCCTCATTCCTGTCCTTGCATGATTCTCCTGTTGCTGATTTCCTCATTTTGCCCTTTTGCTTAGTTGCTCACCCTGCCTGGTGTTTTCATTCTATTGGACATTTTCACATTGTTGGTCTCATTGCCTCTTTCTAGTACAGCCTTGAGAAATTTTTCTAGTGCTGGTTTGGTGCTCATGAATTACTTAAGGTGCTCTTTATCACACAAATCACTTACTTCTCCATCAACTTTGAAGAATAGCTTTGCAGGCCACATAAGTCTGGATTGAAAGCTGCTTTCTTTTAGGGCCTGAAACATTTCACTCTATGCTGTCCTGGCCTTTAAGGCTTGTGTGAAGAAATCTGGTATATTTATTTACTTTTATAAGTGATTTGTTGCTTTTCTGTAACAGATTTTAAGATTCTGTCACCACATAAGATTTTGGGGATTTTAGAAAGGATCTTTTTGATTGTGGCCACCTAGGGTTCTGTATGCCTTACTGTATGTTAGTTTTTCCTCACACTTTGAAAGACTTCTGTTAAAAAACAGTTTTTTGATGCCATGTGTGCAGTCTTCTGATTTTTTATTTATTCTAATTAATCTTAGATTAGTCTTCTTTGCACAACTGGAAGCTATAGATTTTGGGGATTTTAGAAAGGATCTTTTTGATTGTGGCCACCTAGGGTTCTGTATGCCTTACTGTATGTTAGTTTTTCCTCACACTTTGAAAGACTTCTGTTAAAAAACAGTTTTTTGATGCCATGTGTGCAGTCTTCTGATTTTTTATTTATTCTAATTAATCTTAGATTAGTCTTCTTTGCACAACTGGAAGCTATTTGGTCTGTTTTTTGTTTTGCTCTGCTTGAGGCAGAGTCTGGCTTTATAGTTCAGGCTGGCTGTGAACTCACTGTGTGACCCAGGCTGGCCTTGAAGTTGTGGTGATCCTTCTGCCTCAGCCTCCTGAGGCTGGGATGACAGTGCTGGGATGACAGGTGTGTGCCACCACATCCAACTTATTGCATTCATTTTTCATGTTCTCTTGTTATTGTAAAGTTTCTCTGAATAATTGGCTTCTTATACCAGCTCTGTCTTCTAGTAATGATACTCTGTCCTCACATTGGTTGCTTTTGGTGCCCATGCTTTCAATACAATTTTTAATCTCTTCAATTTGTTTGGAAACTTTTTGTGGACTCTAATTATTTTCTAAATGGGATATTCATGTTTTGTATCATTTTGTTTAGCTCAGATAGGTTTTTATTAGTGTTTTCTATAAACTCTGATCATTTTTTATCACACCCATTTACCTGTTTAATGATGTCTTTTCTAGTTCTCTGATCATTCCATTTATCTAATTTCGAATTCCTTTTGCTATCCTTTCAAATAATTTGAAGATGTGGCTTTTGATTTCCTTTTCCTTGATACCTCAT
>NW_022971836.1:0-231 GCF_012274545.1 Fukomys damarensis
AACCCACTAAGGACTTTTTTAAAAAGGCCAATTTCCTTACTAAACATAGATTAAAAAAAAAAAAACTAAACAAAATACTTGCAAATAAAATATGACATCATTATTACGTTGGCTTCACCCCCTGGATGCAAGGATGATTCCACATTTATAAATCAATAAATGTAATATATTACATAAACAGAAGCAATGACAAGTCACATGATCATCTCAGTAGACATAGGAAAAAAGCCT
>NW_022971837.1:0-406 GCF_012274545.1 Fukomys damarensis
TCAGTGAGTTGAGACAGTCACCAGGGACAAAGAGAGCCTGATCTCACAGGGAGAACCCCAAATTGTCAATCTCAGAGGCAGACAGTGGAAGGCAGTTGCTGGTGCCATGGAAGGGCATAAAGCTGTATCTCTGGAAGATGAGTGAGTTCTGGAGATCTGAAGTACAACAAGATACTTAGCACTGCACCTCGTACTTGAACTTTTAAGCAGGTAGGGGTCCTTTTGAGTATTCTTCCACAAAAGACAAACCTCAGCAACTGCCACTGAACACACCACTAAGTCTGGGGACAGAACAGGGACCACTTCCTGGTGGAGGGGGTTCTTGTTCTGTCTCTGCCTTGCTGTCTTCGTGCGGACAGCAGACAGAACAAAATTTTCTGCTGGGTGGGAGTGTCATGAGGAGACC
>NW_022971838.1:0-342 GCF_012274545.1 Fukomys damarensis
TCCAAGAGCACCCTCCCTTCTTTTTTGTTTGAGACAAGGTCTCGCTGTGTAGTTCAGACGATCCCTGAACTTGCTATACAGTGTAGGCTGGCCTTAAACTTGCAACGATCCTCCTGCCTCAGCCTCCCCAGTGCTTAGCTTACAACTGTGCATCCCCACACCTGGCACGCACCCGTGCTCCAGCCTTTTGTGCTTTCTTGCTCCCTGACGGGGTAAACACACTGGTGGGTGGTTCCACCCATTTGCTGGCTCAGTGGCTGTGGCAGGAGCAGAGCAGACCCTGGCCTTTGCTGATCTCTCTCTCCAGGCTAGCACCTTTTCACAGCCTGGGAGAAGCATCCG
>NW_022971839.1:0-820 GCF_012274545.1 Fukomys damarensis
TCATCATGATCTATGTGCAAAGTGTGTGCCAGAATCCTGGAGCTTCCCCACTGGAAGGCTGACCAAGTGATTGTTCATGGCGTGGGTAGTTCATGGAGGTAGGTTGTTTTCAGAGTATTCCTGGTCCTGCTGTGACCTCTAGTTTCTTCTCTTACCATGTGACTTATCCACCCTCTCTAGCCTCACCACTATTCTTTATATTCCACACTCCATCCTAATACTTCACATCATGATTTTGTATATGTCTGTAGGGTGCTGAAACTAAGATTGAGACCCATGTTTGTTTGGATCCCATAGCCTCTTCCCTCCAAGACTGTTGTAACACACTCTCTCTCCAGAATACCTGAAACATAACTCTCCCTAATACTTGCTATGGTTTGGTAGTGGTCTGACCCCTATGGGTTCACATGTGGGAGGGTTGGTCCCTAACTTGGCAGTACTAAGATGCCGCGGGGCTCAGTGCAAGTCATTAAGTCATTTGGGACACTGTTTTCTGAAGAAAGAAATGCTGACTTTATGGAATAGGCTAGTTTCTGCAAGAGTAAGTTTTATAAGAGCAAAACTTTGCACTTCCTGCTCGCTGATTTCCTGTTTCATCAAGTGATATTTCCTGATCTCTTGTAAATGTTCCTGCTATGCTACCCTTCACAATGCGATTAAGCTGTGTGATGTATGTAGTCAAGGAGGCCCTCCCTGGATGCTGAACCATTGGAGCCATCTGCTTTTATACTTTCAGTTCCAAAACAGAGCTAAGTAAACCACATGAGGGATCTTTTTTGTTATAGCAATCAAATAAATACAACATCTAGTTTATGTTTAT
>NW_022971840.1:0-212 GCF_012274545.1 Fukomys damarensis
ATTTTGGAACTTTGGAAAAAGGCTGAAAATTACTGTACTGTTTCTTCTAGAATATTGAAAACATTTTTCTTATAAAATAAAAGTTCAAAATATATGGTGACAATACTGGACAGAAATGAAAATACACAAAAATGGACTTTCCAAAGGTCCAGTTGGCATTGAGCTTTGGAATAGTGCTTGTTCTCTAGCTGCTGTAATGTATCTCACTACTT
>NW_022971841.1:0-299 GCF_012274545.1 Fukomys damarensis
TTTTTTTGTATTGTTCTTTTAGTCTTCATTGCATTAATTTCTGCTCTGATCTTTATAATTTTCTCCCTTGCATAAGCTTTGTGTTTGTCCTGCTTTTCTTTTTCTGAAACCTTGAGGTTTGGCATCAGGTTCTTTAATTGAGCACGTTCTGTTTTTCTAATATGAGTATTCACTGCTATGAATTTCCCTAGTCAAACAGCTTTCATTGTATCTTATAGATTTCAATATGTTGTACTGACATTGTCATTTAATTGTAGAAGCTGTCTGATATTTTCTTTAATTTTCCCTGTGACTCATTG
>NW_022971842.1:0-257 GCF_012274545.1 Fukomys damarensis
AGCTAAGCAGTGAAAGAACCTGTTTCCCAGGGAAAACTGCAGTTTAAACAGCAGAAACACTCTGCAGAGTGCATTTCTGTTCTAACCTCACACTGAACCTATCAGCAATATACAGAGTTCCGCAGGCTTGTGCTCACTGAGAGCTGCTAGGCGCCCTCTTACGACTTAAGGTCATTTCTGGTGGAAGCCCCACACAACAGTGTTTCAACCTCTGCCTGGCAGAGACCTACAAACAAAAAGGAATACATTTGTACTTC
>NW_022971843.1:0-222 GCF_012274545.1 Fukomys damarensis
AGCTATTCCTGTTCTTAATAAATTTTTCTGAAGAAGATAGACATCATATTACAGTGATACAGGTATACTCATGTCTGTAGCAGCACAATTCGGAGCAGCTAAATGTTGGAAGTAGAACATGTGTCTATCAACCAAAAAATGGGCTAAAAATGTGGTACTACAATGGACTACTACCTTGCCATAAAGAAAGATAAATTGGATTCATCTGTAGGAAAATGGATG
>NW_022971844.1:0-1510 GCF_012274545.1 Fukomys damarensis
GGTAGAATGATGCTTTTTATCAAAACAGAATGAGCTGACCAATGAAGGAATATTTTAAAGATACAGGATGATGCCCTTGCCTGTCAACTTTTTCCCTCTCCTCCACTCTCATCCATCAGTCTTAGCAGCTTTCATCTAGATGTGGAACAAGTATTCTGCCCTTGAAGATAACCTATCCCTTTTAGAGTTGAGTTTGTGAATGTGTTTTAAAGCAGAGAAACATATTCACTTTGAAGTTTGCTTTAAAACTGCCTACACTTCTGTCTTATAGAGTAACATTCCAAAGTTTTATAGAGGCAGTTAGGTCAAATAGAATGGATTTTTCACATGTGTCTTATTTTCCTGAGAGGTTGTGTGTATCAAATAGCATTTTGAGAAAGTACTCACAAATCACCTGAGACCTAAATTCATTAATAGACCTTAATCTTTTGGAAACTTTATGTTTTCAAAGAAATAAAATGTCATATACATTTAAAGATTTAAGTATTCAGTATAATTTAATAATAGTTAATCATTTATCACTACAGGCATATTTTTTTGTTTATACAAATATTCCATAATGAGCCAGTGATAACAAACTCTTGGCCACTTGGAATTTGCTAATAATTTTATTATATTTCCTAAAACCAACATATATCCAGGAATATTTCATCAGAAACATAAATGGGCCAAGTTTATCTAGTGGTAAGGAGACTCTCATTTTTAAAGAGGAGTGGTCTATACTTACTTTGCACTTCCCTTTTAAGCTAAAATATAGTAAATTCAATGTAGAAGTAATTTAATAAGAAATAACACTCAATGACATTCATTTTTCTTTTACTTCAAAGAGCAGTAATTTCAGGCTTTCCTATTTAAAGGACAAGTTATGCTCTTCAAGGAAATATACAATATATGCAATGTAGCTTTAATTTTCTCAATGTTATAATTTTTTGGTAATTTCATCTTATTATAAATAATAATAATTTTAAGAGTCCACATTATATATGTGTGGCAAAAGACTATGAAGATGTTAAATCTTCTGATTTTATTTAGTATTTTAAGAATTAAGCCCCAGCAGTTAAAATCTACCCATTCAGAGTTTTTGATGTGGCTACACTGAGTCATCTTTAGGAAAAATGAATTATCAGTTCTTGTGTCTTTTTTCTGAATGTTATTACTGTTTTGTCTGAACCATTTATGACCATAGCTTTCCTTTCTCATGTAGCACAGAAGACAAAATTAACCAATAAATTGAAAAATATTATATGTAATAAAATATAAAATACTCATGGAGTTTGTGATGTCTTCTTCAAGAGACTTTCTGGTATCACATTGTCAGGAAGGTGACTTATTATGCAGAGTGAGCTCCCCACCCTTGGCCAGACCTCCCCCAATTGGGCTGTTCTCCTGAGGAACAGTCATTACCACTTACTGCCCTTCTTAACTCAGTCTTAAAATTGTGTTATCACATAGTACCTGGCATACACAAATTAAAGGAGAAAACGTTTGTTTTGGACTAGGGTTTCAGAGG
>NW_022971845.1:0-213 GCF_012274545.1 Fukomys damarensis
ATAGTGCACATTTTATTATGTGTGCACAAGGAACAGCAATTTCTAAAATCAGTGTGCTAAGGGCAGAAACTGCACATCAAATTACCACCTTTTCTTCACTTACCTACTTCTGTTCAGCTGCAGAAGCTCCCATTTAGAGCTACTGAAATCATCTCTCAGAAGGTAGATTATTTGATAGAAGGAATGGCAGTTTCCTCTTAGTAAAACAAATGG
>NW_022971846.1:0-207 GCF_012274545.1 Fukomys damarensis
TTGCACCCCTTCCCTGAGGTCTGCTGTGCTGAGCACCCTTATGCGGATTAATCCATTAACGAGCTCACAGCCCTCGTGGTCCGGCCACCTCCTGAGGCCTCACTTCTGCCGGTTGTGGAGTCAGCCTTTAAACACATGAGCTCAGGGGGGAACATCTAAGATCATGGAAAATCATGCAGAATAAAGCACGTAGCAACAATTGTTCTG
>NW_022971847.1:0-262 GCF_012274545.1 Fukomys damarensis
GGCAAGGGATGCAACCACCACAGTGAGTTATGTTTGACCAAATCTAAGCAGGCACAAAGGTGCAAAGACTTAACAGTAGGAAAGGAAGGCTTCTGGTGTGCCAGCAATGGAGGATGTTGACATGCAGGAGCTTTAATGGCTAACCAGAGCCAGGCTTACCATGTGATTTATCAATAGGGCGTGTTTATCTTGTGCTGCTTTGGTCCTGTGTTGGAAATAGAGACAATTACTGGAGAAGCTGTCAGCTTTTAATCAAGTCCTG
>NW_022971848.1:0-245 GCF_012274545.1 Fukomys damarensis
CAATGTCACCTGGGCAGAACCCACCTCAGAGAGTCTATGGCTTCATCCGACAACAGGCAGGGGGCTGTGGCCTGAGTTGCAGATCAGGAAGCTGTAGATATGGACAGAGACTTCTGCAAATGGCTGAGGTTTGTCTACTGCCCATGGGTGATGGCCTTAGTCATGACCCAGGACTTGGCACTGATGTGAGAATCAGGGGCATTTTCTCCGTGTCCATCCTTACAAACCTCCAGCACTAGCACAGG
>NW_022971849.1:0-340 GCF_012274545.1 Fukomys damarensis
TTTTTTTTTGACGTCGCAGAGCAAGGTGAATTTTTATTTCAAATGTATAATCATATTTCTAGTCTTAAAGCTGTGTCAGAATGAATACTCGTTAAACTTCTAAATATAGAGAAAGAGAGATCTATTTCTAACTAATCCCCGATTTTTAACAATAATTTATTTTGATATATTAGTTATATGGCTTTGTCATAGCTCAGAAAAGCTAGCATTAAGGCAAACATTGGAACTTATGCTTGCTACTCTGAAGATATTGTTTCTAGCGAGGGAATATTAGAATTGAATGAAGATTTTGAGAACATAGTTAACTTGGCTTTCCCAGAAACCAGAAGCCTAAATGAGA
>NW_022971850.1:0-228 GCF_012274545.1 Fukomys damarensis
AAGGGAGTGCCTAGCAGCTCTGAGTGCACACAAGCCTCCAGAACTCTGTATAGTTGTGGATAGGTTCAGTTTGACCTTAGAACACAAACGCCCTTTGCAGAGGGCTTCTGCAGTTTAAAGTGCGGTTTTCCCTTGGAAACGTCTTCTCTCACCCCTTAGCAGTTAAAAGCGAAAGCGTTCAGTTTCATGAATGTGAAGTACTCCACAGAGAAAGGTGCTGCAACTCTG
>NW_022971851.1:0-556 GCF_012274545.1 Fukomys damarensis
TTAAAACAGGGGCCCCTGTGTTTTAGAGAGTGTCTATTTACTTTAGTGCCTATTTAGTAGCTCTACCAGTCCATCTTATTTCTTTCTTATACTTCAGACAGAACAACTTTAAAATTACCATCCAAGAAGCCACAAAATTTTGTCACCTTTGTGTCCTTTTAGAAAAAAATGCACATAAATTACTACACTTTTCATCTTCAAAATTATAGGGGTTTGTTTCTTGCTTTGCATCTTTTAGAAAGTTATTTCAATTAAGGAAGATTGTCTTAGTTACTTTTCATGCTGAGACAAAAATAGCCAACACCCAAAGTTAAAAGAGGAAAAGTTTATTTTGACTCACAGCTTATATAGGTCTCAGTCCATAATCGGCTGACTCTGAGGCAGGGTGGCATGGCAGAGAGGCATTGCAGAGGAGGAACAACTTATTGCAGGCAGAAGGCAACAAAGCAGCGAAACACAAAGCACCACAAAGAGCAGCAACAAGCAACACCAGGAGCCCATTTTGTGTCCCTTATAATCCATCCAGGCTGCTGATCTTTAGGGCAGATAGCACTCA
>NW_022971852.1:0-764 GCF_012274545.1 Fukomys damarensis
AAAAGTGGGAATTGTAGGGCAGAGGGAATATGCAGAAGAAAATATAGGATAAAATGATACAATCGAAAAAATAGTTTCTAAATTTGTAGGAGAGTAGGGACTGAAGGGAGGGCAGGGACAAGAGCAAAACATGAGAAACAAGACCTGTCAAGTAAAGTTAAAAGACAATAACAATGAATATATCTGTCCTGTATACCTCAAAGGGACCAATAGACCCAAGAAGGAAAAATGAATGTCCCTAACGGCACCATGCTAAGATGTGAGGGTGTTTCACTTGGGACAAATGAGCATTCAGGTTGGACCCTACCACCACTCTTAGCAGAAGCAGGGCCATCTGAGGAAAACAAGGCTACCTGTGGGATGGGTCCTTCACCTGAGAAACAGGGTCCTGCTCACGTAGGTGATAATAATTGCGGGAGGACCTTTGGAAAAGTTGGAGATGCAATGATGCCCCATGCCCCAGGCTGGGGCCCCTTTACCACTTCACATCACGGGAGCCTCCAACTAGTAGCACAGTCCTTGTTTCCAGCCATTCCAAGGACCCAATACTTAGTACATGATTGCGGCCTTGTGTACCAAGATTTCACTACAAATTCAAGGCTGGCAGAGCACACCAGAGACTAATGAAGCAATCTCAAGCACAACTAGATCCTAGAATGAATCCATAACTTTCTCTTCCAGCAATTCCATCTTCAACATTACTTCCAAAACACGTTGAAGAATCGTAAGGCACAGGATTCCCAATTTAGCTCAATCCAAATTTC
>NW_022971853.1:0-628 GCF_012274545.1 Fukomys damarensis
GCCGAGGGAGGTTGCTATCATCCATTGTCCAGGACATCAAAAGAATTCCAGCCCCGAAGCAATTGGGAACAACGCGGCTGCCCGAGCAGCAAAGCAAGCCGCCCAAAAATCAGTGGGGAAAGAACTGGTGCTGCTGCCTACACCTGTGCTCCCAGAAAGACCCGAGTACACAGAAGAAGAGATAACAGAAATGAGCAAGAGCCACTGGACAAGAGGGAAGCACGGATGGTGGACAACGAATGACGGGAAAACTGTCTTGCCAGCGGCAGTAGCCTACACTTTGCTGAACGAGCTGCATGCAGCCACACATCTGGGAGACAAAAGGATGATGGCCCTCCTGCAGCCCCACTTTGTCAGCAGAGGACTAGCCCAGAAGGCCCGAGACAGGGTGAGACGGTGCCCCACCTGCCTCAAGGTAAACGAGAATCCGGTAGCAGGGCCCCCGGGGTCCGATATAGAGGGCTGACTCCAGGAGAACATTGGGAATTGGACTTTACTGAAATGAAATTAGGCATGTATGGGTATAAATATCTTCTAGTATTTATAGATACATTTTCAGGGTGGATAGAAGCTTACCCCACTAAAAAGGAAACAGCTGAGGTAACAGTGAAAAAGCTCTTAACTGAAA
>NW_022971854.1:0-472 GCF_012274545.1 Fukomys damarensis
TGATATAAGAGCACGGTGAGTGTGAGGACCGAGATTCGTATTTATTTGTAGTTATTGATAGAACTTAAAATTTGCTAGCACCACAACCACACACTAACCGATGGCACTCGGAGGGACATTACTGGTAAGAAACAGTGAGCACAGAGTGCAGTCTTCTGATGTAACCAAGTCCACTTGATTTTCCCTAAGTGCATTTGAAGTGATTTAGGGCCCTGCCTCAGAACGTAAGTGGCTGGAGCCCGAGCTGCCTTAGTGCTGGCTGTCACAGCTGACCTCTCCCTCGGCAGGAGCTAAATTACAAGACAGTGGAAAACAAGGCTCAGACCTGCACCCGGAAGGATACCAGTGGAGGGACAAGAAAAGCCATAGCCCATCTCTTCACTTTTTAAGGTAAATATTTAGGGTTTCATTTGCTGTCATGAATAAAAGCATCTTTATAATTCCAAAATTATCTACCAACATGTTTTCCCAA
>NW_022971855.1:0-210 GCF_012274545.1 Fukomys damarensis
CAACTCTTATACAGTTCTCTCAAATTTAAGTTGAGCACAATTTTATGAGGGCTGCTCTCAGTACTCTATGGATTCTACTATGCATAATACTTTATATGTAAATCTTTTCCAGTCACATATAGGCTAAGCTAATACTATGCAGTGAAGACATGGAACTAATGCTACTTACTATTCTTGGAAACTGGAAGACATTATTAAGGTGTACAGGTA
>NW_022971856.1:0-1230 GCF_012274545.1 Fukomys damarensis
TCTATACACAGGTAATACAACACATCCCATGGGGGAGAAAGGGTTGGAGCAGTCTCAAATAGCTCACTGTCCAGGCAGTGAAAAGTTAAGGTCATTTTTGGTCAGTCTTCACTTTGTACCACAACTTGGCTCCACTGTCCTGAGTTGGTTCTTAGTTCTCCATAAATTCAGTTGTTCAGAAACCTTCAGTTACTAACTGTCATGGGTTGAGGTCCCAGGAAGCAGACAGTGTCATTGAAGATTAACATGCAGGGGATTTGTTAGGCAGTGCTCTTAGGTTCAACATTTGTGGAAAGGAAGCTGCTAAAGAGTTTGGCCGCAGGAGAGTTACAATGGGACTCCGTCATTTCTACTGAAGGCCTCAGGTGTTCTGAAGCTGGGATGACCCTCAGAGTCATCCTCAATTGAGGTCAAGGTCCTAGGCCAGGGCTGGCCAACTATGGCACGCTCCCCACTGCTGGCTGTTTGTTATCACTGAAACACCAGGGGGAGCTGTTGTCTGGGGATTCTCCTGGATGTGCCCCACCTTCTAGTAGTTGAGGCCAAGGAGCACAACATGTACTGCAATAAGCAAAAGACACTTGGAATATCCTGCAGTGCAATATCAAGGATATTCTCTTATTCTGGGTCTGGTCCTTTTCTTGGTTACACACAGTCCAGAATAACCCCAAAATGGAGGTGTCACAAGATGACTGGAACTGGGCTAGCAACTCAGTGGTGGTCTTCTATTTAAGATTGATCAATTTTAATCTCTGTGGTTCAAACTGTAACGATCCTGCCTCTGACAATCATCAAAAAAGTAGCATGTGCATAGAACTTTGATTATGCCCTTAATAAGATGAATTAGTTCATTTTTGTAATCACACAGAAAGCTGCTCTTTAAAGGATCATTGTGATTTTTTTCTTTGCATCAAAGTTACCTTGTGTCAGCCAGTCATGAAATGTTCCTAGTAAATGTACTGTATATCCCTCTTTTTACAGCAGTGTTTTGAGAAAATGTTATTGTTTAGAATATTAAGTTGCCCCAGTTACTTATTCTATGAATATTGCTTCAAATAACTTCTGTTAAAGCATTAAATTTGATAAATCATTTCCTCTTTCCCTGCTTTTAGTCTTTACATGCAGTCATTAAGTCAAAGAGTGCCATTATATCTGTTCATTATAACTTGTTTCAATTTTAATCAAATTTAAATAATATTTCTGCCACCATTTTTTTTTTTTTTTTTTTTT
>NW_022971857.1:0-252 GCF_012274545.1 Fukomys damarensis
TGGATGGGTGAGGACTGGTTTGCAACTCAGAGACCCTCTCTCATACTGGTTGGCATGCAACGAACCATTTTAGTACCAGTTATTCACACAGTGAGAACCATCTGGCCTCTTCCTTCATACAGTGGAACTTTGAGCTGCACATAACCATGCAGTGAATTCACACTCATCCCAGGCTACATCCAACATACCATTTAGGACCAATTAATCATGCAGTGTGTTTGTGCTCACCCCAGCCAGCATCCAGCCATCTGA
>NW_022971858.1:0-238 GCF_012274545.1 Fukomys damarensis
TCCTTAGCTTCCACATGATCCTGGGAACTATTCTCAGCCATTATCAGACCTCTTCACCTCTGCTATGACCCAAGGAGCAAAGCTCTGCTTCAGAGTAATCCAGGGAAACCCACAATTATGACAATTTCTTTAGAATTGTGTCACACACACACACACACACACACACACACACACACACATCATGGGCTCTGGAAGCTACACTGATTTTTTCCCCTGGCCTATAAAGTAAAAAATGTCC
>NW_022971859.1:0-202 GCF_012274545.1 Fukomys damarensis
AGAATCCCAGCAATTCACAGGGGGAAGAAGCTTTGGTAGAGACCTATTCCTTCCAGTCCTCTGGTGCATGGTTAATACGACCAACCAGCATTAGATTGCTCGTGTTGAACCCTTCCTATGATGAACATTTTGTGACCATTGGACACAATCTGACCCATTTCCCCACATCTTTCACTGTATGGGAGAGTTTTTAAGGAGCCAA
>NW_022971860.1:0-449 GCF_012274545.1 Fukomys damarensis
GGATAGTAGGTTCAGGGATTGGGACTGGAGTCCCAGGTATAACCACGGCAGCCCTCACTTACCGGTCACTTTCTCCTGAGTTAACTAACTAACCGCTTAGGAGAATTCTCTAATTCTATGGTAAGAACTACTAAAAGAGAATGATCCTTAAGCTGGAGTCATTCTACAAAACCACATGGGTTGGGCTTACTAAGAGCAGGAAATGGGGGGCATGTATGTTTCTTGGGGAAGCATGCTTTTTTTCTTGGTAAACATATCAGCGTTCATTCACTGAGCTGTAAAAGGACTCTGAGACCAGCTGCCAGGTTCAGGGAAGAATCCCAAACTCATGGGTTTTGAAATCTCTCCTTGGATAGCTGGACACCATCAGTTGCTCCTCTACTTGGAACCTGATGGCCATCTTCCTGTTGCTAATGATTGGCCCTTGTCTGTGCAGATGCCTCACAGAG
>NW_022971861.1:0-796 GCF_012274545.1 Fukomys damarensis
ATTTTAGTTTGTTGGGGGATTCTCCAGAGTGTTTGTAGTATTTCTTATTGCAAGAAACTTTGCTGAACGATTCCTTATTCCCCTCAACCCCACTTGCATTACTTTTTGTGTTCATATGCATGCTTACTGGAAAGAGCTCCAGTTTAAATGGGGTTTGATTTGAATTTCTTTAATGGATGAAGATATTGAATATACTCTTTCTACATTTTGTGGCCACAAATGAGTTCTTATTTTTTAAATTTGGTCTTTATTTTGGAGTGTCTAATGTTTTTGAGTTTTGAAACATATTTTAAATTTTAATCCTTTATCCAGGGAAGAGCTGAAAGATTTCCCCCCTCTGGAGATGCTCTCTTCAGTCTGTTTGGTGTTTCATTTGCTGTAAAGCATCTTAATTTGACATAATATCATTTGTTGATTGTTGATATGATTTCTTGTGCAATTGAGTTATTTAGAAAGTCCTTGCTCCTGCACATGTCTTCAAGAGCTCTACTTATTTTATTTTCCATCCTATTCTGTTTCTGGTTTAATATCCAGTTCTTTTGTCCATTTGGACTTGGCTTTTGTAGAGAAACGTCTGGATTTTGTTTTCTGTATTAGGACCAAGACCATTTTGAAGCTGCTGTCTTTCTCCATTGTATGTTGCTTGACCTTTTGTCCAAAGTCATGTGGTTAAAGGTGCCTGGGTTTGTTTCTTCATTCTCACTTCTATTGCTATCAACATGTACGTTTTTATGCCAATACCATGATATATTTATCACTGTAAGTTTACAATGTAACTTTAAATCTTGAATAATGA
>NW_022971862.1:0-234 GCF_012274545.1 Fukomys damarensis
GCGAGAGAAGCTGTTTCCCGGGAAAAACTGCACTTTCAACCGCAGAAGCCGTCTGCAAAGTGCATTTGGTTTCTAACGTCAAACTCAACCTATCCCCAAGCATACAGAATTCTGGAGGCTTGTGTGTACTCAGAGCTGCTAGGCACTCTCTTAGGCCTGAAGGCCTTCTCGGCTAAAAGCGCCTCACAACAGTGTGTCAATCTCTGCCAGGCAGACACCTACAAACAAAAAGGA
>NW_022971863.1:0-309 GCF_012274545.1 Fukomys damarensis
TAATTTCATTTCAGTCCTAAATGAAACAAATGAGGGAGCACAGGATGCACAGGGACTTGGAATACTGAATAGTCATTAGGTGGCTGGCTATAGTGACGCCCACCGTCCTGCATGGCCTGAATGAGATCTTCCCAAGTGAACGGGGCCCCTCAGCAGGCAGCCTGTTCCCAGTAGAGAGGACAGATTACAGAATACACCATCTCCCCAAGAAGTCCTTAGACACTCACAAACGTTCCTTGTTACAGCCCCCTTCCAAGAATCTATATCAGCTGAGTTTTATTTCCCAGGTAGTTGCTGAGATCTAACCCC
>NW_022971864.1:0-226 GCF_012274545.1 Fukomys damarensis
ATCACTCCATGGCCGGGAGGTAACCTGGGCCCCAATCCTCCATGGGAAATAGAGCCATGCCTTTTCCCGCCCCAGCTGCCATTGCTTGAGCAATGGGCGGTAGCCAAGGCCCTGATCCACCATGGGAAGGACAGTCAAAGCTTCTTCCGGCCAGGCACCAATCGCTCCAGGGCCGCAAGCTAGCCTGGGCCCAATCCACCACGGGAAGGTGACCCACACCTTCTCC
>NW_022971865.1:0-324 GCF_012274545.1 Fukomys damarensis
AAGCATACCCTGGCCCCTACATTATTATTTTTTTGTGTCATTTACCTTTTAGTTAGGACATCGCTTGATAATGCTCATGTCTAGGACCTGTCTATCAGATCTATGTTTATATCAGTGAAGTTTATTTATCAGTGGGGGAGCAATGGAGTATATTTACCCCATAGAGGTCGATTTTAAAATTTTTAAATAAAAGTAACAAGGTCTGGGGATTTAGACTCAGTGGTTCTGCCACTTGCCTCAAATGAGCAAGGACCCAAATTGCATCCCCAGTTCCAATAGAAAGAAAGAAAGGAAGAGAAACAGAGAGAGAGAGAGAGAGAGAGA
>NW_022971866.1:0-279 GCF_012274545.1 Fukomys damarensis
CCTAGTGGTGGGGACAAAAAGCACAGGAATTAAACGAAGCACAGATATATGAGTATGCAACTATGGACGTACGCATGCACGGATGGACAAATGCACACACGCACGCACGCATGCGCACGCATAGGCACGCACCCACGCAGGGCACCCACGCACCCACGCACGCGCACGCACACACACACCCACACACGCATGCGCACGCATAGGCACACACCAACGCACTCACACACCCACGCACGCACACGCACTCATATGGACACACCCACGCACGCACGCGCACGC
>NW_022971867.1:0-215 GCF_012274545.1 Fukomys damarensis
GTACAGATAACTTGAGTCTGTAATGTGGACTTTTTCCAGGCTTACTCTCTGTGTTAGTCTTTCAAAAAAGAAACTGATAATGTATTTTTTAGCCAATATATAAGTCACTTCTAAATGTTGGAATATAGCATAAAGAAATAATTTTCGGGACAGAGAAGCTCTTAGAGTGGATTAGAAATACACTCTGCTGTTGCCTTCCAAGTTGACGCATCTAA
>NW_022971868.1:0-200 GCF_012274545.1 Fukomys damarensis
TCCTATAAAAACAGGAGCAAGAAAAAGCCAAAGCTCAAACAAGATAGGAGATTATAAAGATTCGAGGAGAAATCAATGCAATGGAAACTAAGAAAATGATACAGAAAATAAGTGAAATAAAGAGTTGATTTTTTGATAGAATAAATAAAATCGACAAACCCTTAGCTAATCTTATGAAAAAAAGGGAAAGGAAAGGCTCA
>NW_022971869.1:0-716 GCF_012274545.1 Fukomys damarensis
ATATAGCTTATATAGCTTTTAGTGATGTCATTTTCAAAAAGTCTGAGCATATATTTACTATTTAGTTGAGAGTGATTTAGCTCATTTCACTAACTCTTGATTTTGAAAATGGAGCCATTGGTATTTTTAGAGAAGATATGAGATATCTAAAACTATGACATTATTCCCTTTAAAATAGGGTGCAATAAATAGTGTTTCTAAGTAAAGCTTTTAAGGAAACTTAAAATCTACACATTTCAAAGCTACACGTTCCAAGATACAGGTAGTCCTTGGTTTGTGTGGTGCTAATTTGCATGTATTTCAATTACTATGGTTTAGTTAAATCACATGTCCCCCCATAAAGAGGGTTCAAATTTCAGTTACCAAAGCATATCAACTGTAATTACATAAATTACAAATTTTCATACCGATAGGCTGCTAGCTCTTTAGATTACAAGTCACTATGTAAATAACACATGTACATCAAATTCTGTGACTTTCAAAGTTTCGCTGTTTCTTTCAAAGTATGGTTACTGGTGTGAGCACAGATAGTGAAGTATATATTTGTGCCACTTAATTCTGTCCAATGGATCAATCCATTGACACTTTACCAGATGGATAGAAAAGGAACTGGCTAACAAAGATGAGTTTACAGCCAAGATACAAAAAGTCATAAAGCTGGAAGTAAATTTCAAATCAAATACAAATGAAATTATAGAAAAATGGCTGGGAATGCT
>NW_022971870.1:0-456 GCF_012274545.1 Fukomys damarensis
TATTTCCTTAAAATTTCCTTGTTGGAGTATCTTATCCCTACAGAATTTGAACTTTTTAAAAATTTGAGGCCCTCCCACCTATAAATGTTTTCCTGGTATCATCTCTATTGTTTCTCATCTAGGTAACCACCTTATATAACTTCTATTGCTTCACCTTCAACATACTTGCTGCTTCATTAAAATTTTCATTTCAGGAATTGGAATTTTTAATTTGATATTTCTATTCACTTGATAACTTTATATTTATTAAATAATGTTTTTTGATAAGATTCTGTATGTGTTGAAAGTGTATTTTGATTTTAAAATTCAGATGGACATAAAATGTCCTTGTGTGTTTATTGGAAGGTCTGATTCATCTTCGCGCACTGCATTTTCAGGGTCTCCATGTGGGACTTAAGTCCGATTATTTCTGAACATCAAAAATGATAAATTGTGTAGATTCTCCAACTTATTTCT
>NW_022971871.1:0-3034 GCF_012274545.1 Fukomys damarensis
TTCTTTCTTTCTTTCTTTCTTTCTTTCTTTCTTTCTTTCTTTCTTTCCTTTCTTTCTTTCTTGTACCGGCGATTGAACTCAGGTCCTTGAGCTTGCAAGGCAGGCCACCGAACCGCTAAGCTAAATCCCCAGTCCAGAACTAATTTTCATTAGGGGAAACTATCTAGACTCCGCTAGAAGGATATGTAATAGAAAGTTTTCCTACTTTGTTATACTCCTAAGAATCATAAATTCAGATTGTCCATCACATACCTAAGGCACGGGCACCTTGACCGCCTTGCTTAGAACCACTAATAGCCTCTTTGTTACAATATATAGTACATATGCATGTATGGGTGGCAAAAAATCAGACCACAATCAGTTTCTAAGATTTCAAAACCCTGGAAAGTTACCAGGATGACTTGGAACATGCTCTGTAATTGCTTACCTCCCTTTTCTATAGTGCCCCAATGCTTGAGGCCTATGTATTTCTGTGTTCTTTAATTTCTGTGGCTAGAGATCAACAACTCTTTCTCTTCCATGCTCTGCATACTCTATACAATGTTCTTTCTAGGAGAAAGAACTAGGGTTGGTAATAGAGGAATTATAGACATGAACTTATCTGTCAATTCAAGTCATCTTGCTCAAGTGGGTGACCATTGACTTGAGGACATTTATTTCTGACCATGTGTATCTGATCATCCCAGGCACACACTCAGAGATGACATCTTCGTATGCATGATGTCCCTCTCTGTGCCTGGGTCACTAGGCAGTTTCACTGATGGGCAGGTATATCGGTAATGGGTGTCCTCAATGATCTTACCAAGGTAGGACTGTGAGTTTTCTACTGCATCTTTTTTAGCTACTACTAAAGAGGCCTGTCCCCAAGGGCTATTGAATGGAGAATTGAGCTCCTACTTGTCAGAAGCTGCAAGCTTTTTCAAGGCTCAGAGAGAGTCATGCATCCAGAAGGAGCATCCTCCGGGAATACAGAAGTGTCAGCACTTCGACTGTGATGACTGCAAAGCCAGGCTGAGCCTTTCTCCCACCACTTGGAGCTTTGCAGTGTACACTCATTCTGGTAACCAGTGCCAGCTCGTCCAAGGAAAGGGGAAAGGCGATCTCTCTGTGACTATGAAACTCTCTAGCATCAGGAGCTTGGTGTTTAGGACCAGAAGTGATCTCTGAACTGGGCTTACCATTATGGATTGTGACTGGCTATATTATTTTTTCTTAGATATTTAGAGTTCATTTTCCTTATTTGAGATGTATGAAAAGTAATTTGTTGTTGTTTTGTGGTACTGGGGATCAAACTCAGGACCTTGTGCTTGCAAGACAGATAACTCCACCACTGAACTAAATCCCCAGCCCCTGAAAAGTCATTTATATCAGGTATATTCAAACCACGGCCTGACATTAGTACATATGTGATTGATAGTGAGTGTCTTATGGTATCATCAACTCACAAAATTGCAACAGAACCCGATTTAATAAGAACTTCTCAATCATAGCCTTGAATGGGTATAGTGAAATCCTTAGATAACTCTGGTGGTTTAACAAGGTGATTTCACGGAGATTTTTAAACCTGATTAGAGAAAGCATTCAGTATCAGTATAAGTCCTGGGCCCACAACTCCTTGGAGACATATCTCAGTTATTTTTCTATTTTATCCCCACTATTGTAAATGAAGGGCAATGTCCGTATATAATACATAGAGACCAGTCCCCTTTATGAAACCCCAGTTAGTCCAGAATTCCCTAGTGACAGGGCCACACTTGTTTTTCTCTCCTAAGCTTAGCTTTACATTATATATCTACTATGTATTGGTTTTTCTTAATCCCATTTTTCTTGAATATTTCTCTAAATTGTGAGTACTTTCACCTCAAAATTCTTATCATGACTATATATGCAAGAAATGTCAATATAAAAGAAAAAATCAGAGTCTCTAGACTTCCACTCACCCCTTGGAGTTTCTTGTCTAAACAGCATACTTTATTTGATGAACCTCTTGGGTGGAAGAGTACATTCCACTAAGGTCCTAGATAATGGATCATATGGTTGTGGTTTTATTTTCAGAGGTGAATTTGGATGCTTCCCTTGGTATGTAGAATCCTCCCAAGCTGGAGGGTGATGCCTTTGAAGGCTCGGTTGCCATCACTCATAAGTTTCCAGTCCATGGCCTCTGTGATGTGGACAGCATCCTGAAACAGGATTATCAAAGGAAAACTACGCAATGCAAGTAGAAACCTGCAGATCCCCAGGCCTCAGGCTTAAGGTGCACAGGTAAGTACATCATAAATTTGAACACATTTATTGACATTCACTATGACTGCAAGCTAATTCTCCTACTCTTGTTTCTGTTCATAGTCTGATCCTTCAAGTGGTTGATACAACTTTTGTGCTATATTTCCCACGGGTTGCCATCTTGCCAGGGCTGTGTGTCTCCATTGGCTGTTAGGACTCTGAATGCTTCTCTGTTGGTCCTGCTGCTGTCCTGATATTCTTGGCAATACTCAGGGAGAAGCACAGTCCAGTAGTCATCCTCATCATATAAAAATGTCTTTCAGAAGGAGAGCCATGCCTGCTCCCGACCTGGCTGCCATCGCACAAGCGCCGAGAAGGTAGCCTGGGCCCCGATCCGCCGCGGGAGTGAGAGGCAGCCTGCTCCCAACACAGCCGCCATTGCTCAAGTGCTGGGAAGGTGGCCTGGGCCCCGATCCGCCGCGGGAGTGAGAGGCAGCCTGCTCCCAACACAGCCGCCATAGCTCAAGTGCTGGGAAGGTAGCCTGGGCCCGAATCCAAGACAGGAGGGACAGGCACGCCAGCTCCCGAGCTAGACTCCATCGCTCAAGCACTGGGATGGTAGCCTGGGATCCGATCCACCACTTGAAGGAGAGCCACGCCTGCTCCTGACCCAGCCGACATTGCTCAAGTGCCAGGAAGGTAGCCTGGGCCCCGATCTGCCACGGGAGTTAGAGGCACACCTGCCTCCGACCCAGCCGCCATCGCTCAAGTGTCAGGAAGGTAACCTGGGCCCCAATCCACGGCAGGAGGT
>NW_022971872.1:0-753 GCF_012274545.1 Fukomys damarensis
ATTCCTAGTACTGTAAAAACAACAACAACAAAAAGCCTAGGTGACCTTGAGTAAGCTTTGCTTTCTGCAACATTAAATCTCCCGTCCCAAAGTGCTCCTATGTGCAAATGTTTTTGGGAAAGTGTGATGTATGACCTTGAACTCAGGACATAAAAATGAATTGGAGTTTTCCCATCCCTCAAGGCAAGCGGAAGCCTCTCAAGTCTAGCAGGGGGAGGTGTTTCCCTGTATCAGCAGCTTTGGAGACAGTCTGTTAGTGAAATTTGCTCCTTTCCGCAAAACACAACAATACAGCGTTCTGTGTACAAACAACATAGCTGAAAAAAAGTAAAACAAAATTCTGTATTTTTCTAAAGCTTGATAAAAATAATATTTTCAGGCTGGGCATGGTGGTGCATGTTTGTAATCCCAGCACTCTGGGGGACTGAGGAAGGACGATCTCAAGTTTGAGCTCAGCTTGAATAACTTAGCGAGTTAGTGAGAACCTGTCTTTAAAAAAAACAAATAAAAAAGGATGTAGGTTGGTGCAAAGGCCCTGGGTCCAATCCCTCGTAGTGAAAAAATATTTATAATTATCGCTTCACCAGAAGTATAGTTATCAAAGGCGCGCACAGCACCCTCAGTCGCCTGCTCTTGGCCTGTGTGTTTCCATTTTCTGCAGGGTTATTCCTGTCGCGAGCCGCGACGTCAGGGTCCTGCCAGCAGGCCCCAAACCTGAGAGGATTCACCGAGAGTAAACACACTGAGTCATGC
>NW_022971873.1:0-257 GCF_012274545.1 Fukomys damarensis
GAAATAAAAAACTGATTAGTAAAGGCTTAAGATCTGTGCAAGTCCTGAAGATAAGTTCTAGCTATCCTCCAGACCTTCATCTTCATAGATGGTTTTCTGAACAAAGCAAGCAAATCTGGGAATTTTGAGGTGATAATAAGTAAAATGACTAGATCTATGAAGCATACTTAGTTTTCCACCTATTTATAAAAAAATCTTCACATTACCCACAGTTTAATTTCTGTAGTCAAATCAGTTAAGAATTTAAAAAAAGAGCT
>NW_022971874.1:0-246 GCF_012274545.1 Fukomys damarensis
ATTAAAAACTTCTTAGCCTGGGGAACATGGGGTGGTAATTCCTTCCCATGGTTCCTCTTTTGCGCTGTTGGGCTGTTTTACCAAACGTAGGTACTGTATTACTTTTCCGAAAATTAAACAGAAATTTTCAGTAAACAAATCAGTAAAAGAGCTGGGGATTTAGCTCAGTGGTTCTGACCTGACTTTGATCTCTGGTACCAAAAACAAAACAAAACAAAACAAAAAAACAACTCAGTAAAATAATTG
>NW_022971875.1:0-212 GCF_012274545.1 Fukomys damarensis
ATTTTAGAAAAATAAAGCTACAAACTAATATCTGTTGATGCAAAAATTCTTATTAAATTTTCAGAATAATACATGGAAAGGAAACCTCATAATCATGCAGGATTTATTTTAGAAGTGCAAAGACTATTTTATCATTTAAAAGTCAGCATAAGTCACTATTTTAACAAACAAAGAATTACAAAAAGCATACAATCATTGCAATGGTTGATGAA
>NW_022971876.1:0-206 GCF_012274545.1 Fukomys damarensis
GGTACGCACTAAGGTTGGTTACCTTGCTCTACTTTGGCTGCAGAGCTGGGGTCTGCTGGTCCTTTTGCCACTCCACAGCCAGGAATGCATGGCAGATGTTCTTTCCTGACTCTATTATGGTTCCGCCTTCTCGTGCTGTTGGGGGAATGATATGCTTGCTGCCTTACATAGAAATAAATGCAAAACTGTTCTCAAAGGCTTGAAGT
>NW_022971877.1:0-11401 GCF_012274545.1 Fukomys damarensis
AGAAGTTAAACTGTTATTATTTGCTGATGATATGATACTCTACATTGAAGATCCAAAAAACTCTACCAAAAGCCTTCTAGACTTAATTGACAGATTCAATAGAGTATCTGGATACAAGGTGAATACCAAAAATCAGTAGCCTTCTTATAGACAAATAACAGACACACAGAAAGAGAAATAAGGGAAACAATTCCTTTCACAATAGCATCCAAAAAAATGAAGTATCTAGGAATCAATTTAACAAGAGAAACAAAAGATCTCCACACTGAAAACTACAGCACTCTGAAAACATAAATTGAAGAGGATATAAAAAAATGGAAAGCTCTCCCCTGCTCCTGGGTAGGAAGAATCAACATAGTGGAAACGGCCATACTACCAAAACTGCTATATACATTCAATGCAATGCCAATTGAAATTTCAACACTATGTCTCACAGAACCTGAAAAAAAAATCCAAAAATTCGTTTGGAACCATAAGAGACCTAGAATAGCAAAAGCCATTTTAGGCAACAGACACATGGCACCAGGTGTAACAATTCCCAATTTGAAACTATACTACAAAGCCACTGTGATAAAAACAGCATGATACTGGCAAAGAAATAGGCCTGAGGATCAGTGGAACAGACTGGATGACACAGAAACAAATGCAGATGTACTCAGCTACCTCATCTTTGACAAAGGAGCTCACCATCCTCAGTGGAGGAAAGATAGCCTCTTTAATAAATGGTGTTGGAAAAACTGGATCTCAGCCTGTCAAAGATTAAAACTAGACCTTATCTTTCACCATGAACTAAATTAAAATTCAAGTGGATTAAAGATCTAAATATTAAAACAGAAACACTAAACTTGCTGGAAGGTAAGTTAGGCAGAACTCTGAAAGACATTGGTATAGGAAAAGACTTTATGAACAAATCCTCAGTAGCACGGGAACTAGCAGATAGAATCAACAACTGGGATCTCATCTTACTAAAAAGCTTCTGTACTTCAAAGGAAACCATCAGCAGACCTAAGAGACAATCTACAACGTGGGAAAAAATTTTTACCAGCTGTTCCTCAGACAAAGGACTATTATCAAGGATATATAAAGAACTCAAAATAATCAGTCCCCCCAAATATAAAGACCCGATTCAAAAATGGGCATCTGATATGGACAGACATTTCTCAGACAAAGAAGTAAAAGCAGCAAGTAAATACATGAAAAAATGTTCCACATCACTGGTCATTCGAGAGATGCAGATGAAAGCAACACTGAGATTCCACCTCACCCCACAAAGAATGGCTGCTATCAAGAAATCACACAATAACAAATGTTGGCAGAGTTGTGGGGAGAAAGGAACCCTTCTCCATTGTTGGTGGGAGTGCAGACTAGTGCAACCACTATGGAAATCAATATGGAGATACCTCAAAGAGCTTGGACTGGAGGTTCCATTTGACCCAGCCATCCCTCTGCTGGGTATCCTTCCAAGAGAACTAAAAGAATCATATCACAGAGAAGTATGTGCACCCATGTTTACAGCAGCACAATTTGTAATAGCTAAAACTTGGAAACAGCCTACTTGCCCATCCGTTGGAAACTGGATAAAGAAGTTGTGGTTTTTCTATAAAATGGAATATTACTCAGCCATAAAGAATGAGAAAATAGATTCATTCATAGGAAAATGGATACATATTGAAGATATACTCCTAAGTGAAATAAATAAGTTACACATGTGTAAATACCGAATAGTTTCCCTGGTGTAAATAATCTGCAACAATGCGTAAGATTCTAATAAGATTACTGACATTTAGAAATGGGAAGAAAGGAGCTAAAGGTGTAGGGAAGATGGGATGGGCAAGGGAAGAGTAAAAATGGAAAAGAAAAAAATGTGAGAGAATGAAAAGATGAAAATAAAGTGTTTGTAGATGGGAAGGGGAGGATGGCTGAAGGGAGGGCAGAGGTAAGGGGAAACAATGAGAATCAAAACTTGTCATGTAGAGGTACAAGATCCCAACAATGAATGTAACTGTACTGTATCCCTAAAATATAGCAATAAAATCAATTAAAGCTAAAAAAATAGAATATGAGCATTTGGGGAAAGAATTAGAGCCATGAATACCATATTCCTTCAAATTCTGTGTTAATGTAATGAATGACTACTCATTTGACTTCACCATGACTTTAAATAAGTTGTTACTATTGTTTTTATTAGATAGCTGTCCATACTTAGATGAGAGAAAAAGGATAATCTAGCCACTACTTCTTTCCCTCTCGTATATGGTCTTCTTTCTCTCATATCCTTTACAGTTTGTCAAACCTTGGTTATTTACAGAAAAATAATACAGTCATGATCCCTTTCCAAAAGGAATGAGTGCACAGTACATAAGTTATGTCCAGATAAAAGACAAAGGAAAAGGAAGAAAAATAAAGGAGAATGAATTTTACTGAATTAATCTGACCACAAAAAGAATATTAGATGGATGGGGTACAAGAAATGGAGATAACGCAGATGATCCTAAAATGAAAAGAATATCCAAGATGGTCTGGAGTCAGAGATTGGAAGGTCACTCGTCTTTCCAGATATTGCCATGCACTATAAAGCTTAAATAATTAAAATAAAGCAGCACTGTCAGATAAATACAGGGATTAACAAGAAGAATTAAGTACAGAAGTAGGCCAGAGTCTGTTTAAGAATTGAGACGATGAGAAAAGGTAACAACACCACACCAGATCAGTGAAGAAATGATGGAATAGGGGCTGGGGATTTAGCTCAGTGGTTCCAGCGCCTGCCGTGCAAGCACAAGGACCTGAGTTCAATCCCTGGTACCAAAAAAAAAAGAAAAAAAGAAATGATGGAATAATTAATAAATAGTACTGAGATAACTGGATAGGCATATGCAGTTTTTACCATATTTCAAAAACACCTCATACTCTGCCACACACATACGCACATGAATTCCAGGTCTGTCAAAGTGAAATGAGACAATGAAAATATGAAGGCAACACATGAGAATACTTTATACAATATAATTTCAAAAAGGGGATGTTAGATTTGATACAAAAGCCAAGTGTCACTGAGAACCCTGTAAGAGCCTTTAGAATACATGTCAGAGTCATACCACTGAGGGGTGAAGAGGCCAAGTTATTTGTCAAGAACTCCTGTTGGTTGAGGCCCCTCCTGAGTCGTTAACTCCAAGCATTTCAGCTTCTTGCAGGCACCCTCCACAGTAGCCAAGGATTCAAGGGGACCTCAGTGTCGTCTGATAAGTATGGGCAGCAAAACTCTGATGAGTACATGAAAATGACCGTGCCCATTTGATTTCTCCCAAACGTCACTTATGAAAGGTGGCCAGGATTCAGTTTTTACTGAAGCTTCAGGACTAACTGAGGAACAGGAGTAAGACCAGATCAATAAGGAGAGATGCTGTAGAACATATGACTTCAAGTTGAATATTTGAGCAGCATTTTTATTTTATTTTTTTGCCATACTGGAGATGGAACTCAGGGCCTCATGTATGCAAGGCAACTACTCTACCCCGAGCTATATCCCTATCACTGAGCAGCCTTGTTCTTGAAGATCCTTCATTTAATTCCATTGCCACCTCATCTGTTCAGGCTCCAACCTCCTTGCATATGACTTTGATCTTTGCTTTTTTAAAAAATGGGTTGAACCCAGGGCCTTTGCACTGAACTATATCCATAGCCCTTTCTGTGTATTTTATTTTTTTTCCTTAAGTTTATTGGTTTTGGTTTTGGTTCTGATACTAGGGATCAACTTGGGACCTTGCATTTGTGAGGCAGGCATTAGAACCACTGAGATAAATTGCCGGCCCTCCTTAAGTATATTGGTACATTTTTAGGTATACAATACAGTTACATTCATCATTGGGATCATCTACCTTTACATGATGTGTCTTGGTTCTTATTTTTTCTCCATTCCCCTGCCCTCCCTTCTTACCCTCCATCCTTCCCTATTTACAAATACTTTGTTTCCATTTTTTCCTTTTCTCATATTTTTTCTTTTCCCTTTTCTTTTCCCTACCCTTCCCACTTCCCCTACTCCTTTAGACCTTTTCTTCTGTTTCACATTATCAATTATAAGTTTGGACCTTATTTACACTTTTAGTTTTTCACACCAGAGAAACTTTTCAGTATTTGCATGTGTGTCCATCCTGTTGATTTTATTCGAGAGTATGGCCTCAGTGAGTATCTGTTTAACTAGAAATGTCTCTAGTTTCTCATTCTTTATGGCTGAGTAGTACTCCATCTTATAGAAAAACCACATAATCTTTATCCAGTCTCCAGTTGATGGGCAATTGGGCTATTTTCAGGTTTTAGCTATTACAAACTATGGTGTGCATATATAAACATAGGTGTGCATATATCACTGTGGAATGATTCTGTTAATTCTTTTGGAAAGATACCCAGCAGAGGGATAGCTGGGTTAAATGGACCCCTAATCCTAGTTTGAGGTATCTCCATATTGGTTGCACTAGTCTGCACTCCCACCAACAATGGAGAAGGGTTCCTTTCTCCCCACAACCCCACCAACATTTGTTAATGGTTGATTTCTTGATAGCAGCCATTTTTTGTGTGGTTAGGTGGAATCTCAGTGTTGTCTTCATCTGCATCTCTTGGATGACCAGTGATGTTGAACAGTTTTTCATGTTTATTTGCCACTTCTTTGTCTGAGTAATGTCTGTTCATTTCAGATGCCATGTTTTAATTGGATCTTTATATTTGGGGGGGGTCTGATTTTTTTTAGCTCTTTTTGTATTCTAGATAGTAGACCTTTGTCTGAGGAACAGCTGGTAAAAAATTTTTCCCACATGCTAGTTTATCTCCTAGCTCGATTGGTGGTTTATGTTGCAGTGCAGAAGCTTTTTAATAAGATGAGATCCCAGTTGTTGATTCTTTCTGCTAGTTCCCATGCTACTGAGAATTTATTCATAAAGGACAAAAACCACATGATCCTCTCAATAGATGTACAAAAAGCATTTGACAAAATTCAACATACATTCATGATAAAAACCCTGCAAAAAATTGAAATAGATGATCTATATCTCAACTTATTAAAGGCTATCTCTGAAAAACCAACAGCCAACATCATATTAAATGGCCAAAAATTGAAAACCTTCACGTTAAAATCAGGAACAAGACAAGGATGCCCACTATCACCACTCCTCTTCGATATAGGTCTGGAAACATTAGCCGTAGAAATTAGACAAGAGAAAGAAATTAAAGCAGTAAAGATAGGAAAGGAAGAAGTTAAACTGTCATTATTTGCTGAAGATATGATACTCTACATTGAAGGCCCAAAAAACTCCACCAAAAGACTTCTAGACTTAATTGACACTTTTAGCAGAGTAGCAGGATACCAGGTCAACACACAAAAATCAATAGCCTTCTTGTACACAAATAACAGACTCACTGAGAGAGAAATTAGGGAAACAATTCCTTTCACAATAGCATCCAGAAAAATGAAAATCTAGGAATCAATCTAACAAAAGAAGCAGAAGACCTCTACACTGAAAACTATAGCACTCTGAAAAAAGAGATCGAAAAGATATAAGAAAATGGAAAGATATCCCCTGCTCCTGGGTAGGAAGAATCAACAGAGTGAAAATGGCCATACAACCAAAACTGCTATACAGATTCAATGCAATGCAATTGAAATTCCAACACTGTATTTCACAGAACTAGAAAAAAGAATCCAAAAATTCACTTGGAACCATAAGAGACTTAGAATAGCAAATGCCGTCCTAGGGAACAGACACATGGCAGTGGGTATAACAATACCCAATTTGAAACTATACTGCAAAGCCACTGTGATAAAAACAGCATGGTACTGGCAAAGAGACCTGAGGATCAGTGGAACAGACTGGAAGACACAAAAACAACTCCAGATGTACTCAGCTACCTCATCTTTGACAAAGGAGCTGACCATCTCCACTGGAGGAAAGACAGCCTCTTTAATAAATGATGTTGGAAAAATTGAATCTCAGCCTGCCAAAGATTAAAACTAGACCTTATCTTTCACCATGAACTAAATTAAAATCCAAGCGGATTAAAGATCTAAATATTAAAACAGAAACACTAAACTTGCTGGAAAATAAGTTAGGCTGAACTCTTGAAGACATTGGCATAGGAAAAGACTTTATAAACATCTGAATTCAATCAAAATTGAGGACCAGCCCAAAATATTTTTATAGTAAATAAACTCTTCAGTATAGCAACTTTACTTTTCAGGATGGGGACTTAGCAAAAATTGGGGAGGGAGGGATAGGATAGGGAAAGTATAAAAGTGAGGCCAGAGGACACAGGAAGATCTCACAAACTCTAGGAAGCTGTTGAAGACAAGACACAACAAAAGATCAAACACAAGAACAGAACAACCTAACAGTAATAGGGAGGCTAGAAACGGTATTCACTTTCCTTTAAAACTAATGACAATTGAGAGAAGAAAAAAAAAAAAAAAAAAAAAGAAAGAAAAAAATTCCAATTAGGACAGGAACAGGAACAAAAATGGAAATGAAGAACAAGGTGTGAGAGAGAATGAGAGAAGAGGAGAGTGAGAGACAGAGAAAGACAAGCAGAAGAAAGAAAAAATTTAAAAAGAAAAGTAAATAAAAATTTTAAAAATTATTTAAAAGTAAAAAAATTACTTTGAAAATAAAAATAAAGGGCCACCAGGGTATATCTCTGCTGTCATAATAGACAGCATGGGCAGGAGTGTGAAGACCTAAGTCAGTTAGTCTCAGCAAGCCAGCATCTGTCCCCTGAGATTCATATGAATTTCTGGTTGCTAGGCACAAGTTGAGTTTTCTGACCTCCCTCTGGGTTGAACTCTGCAAGGTTCTGCTGTGGCTTCCATCTGCCCTTCTCCGGAAGATAGTTCAGGTTCCGATGGGAGGTGGAGATCCCTCCAACTTACCGACTGCAGTGATCTGGTGTGCCTTTATTGCAGAGATTTTCTTCATTTTTCCAGTGGGCTTCAGTTTTCATCTGGGAGCCTCAGAGAGGCCCTCTTTCACTTGTTTTCTTCTGCTCTATCTTTTGGAGCTCAGAAGAGTGGCCTTTCTGACCCGTTGCCTCTCTGCAGTATGGATCCAGGTATCTGCATGGCCCAGTGGCCAGGGGGTGGGGCTCCTCTGTGCTGAAGGGGTGGTGCAGGATTCAACTGCTCAGGCTCTTAGCAAGAAGCATGATACTTGATGTAGTTTCATTACAGCAGATGAGCACAGATGTGGGCAAAAGTTCTCACTGCCTTTCTTTCCTTTGTGTTTCTCAAACTGAAGAACATTTTCTGTCCTAAAATGCTATTAAGCTGAATATTCTTCAAGGGATTGAAGTTCTGGCACCTGGAATATAAAGTGCTTGGTATATACAAGGTGCCCAATAAATGTTTATGAATACTGTACTATCAATCTGGGTTGAAAATGACCCAAACTGCTCATATGATAGACTACTGATCGCAAATGCTCTGCCTTATTTTTTATTTTGAGATAGGATCTTGCTAAATCAATAAGTTGCCCAGGCTTGACTTGAACTTATGATCCTCCTACTTTACTCCCTCAAGTAGCTGTGATCACCACTGCACCCACTGCTTTGGATTTTCTTTATTTTAGCTTTCCTCCATTTTCAGTCCCCCCCTGTCCCCGCCCACTTCTTGGGCATTGCTTCTATAAAGCAGTTGATCTTTCTCTTCAAGCTTCCTACTATGCCTAGGGATCAACATCAGTTATAAGAGACCATCAGTGGATTCTTAAATACAGAGATCCTTTTCCTTCAGGAAAAAAAGATTTAAAGTGGGAAGGGTAGGGGAAAGGTAATAAGGGAAGAAGAAAAATATGAGAAAATGAAAAAATGGAAATAAAGTGTTTATAAATGGGGAGGGGAGGAAGGGATGAAGGGAGAGCAGGGACAAGAGGAAAAAATGAGAACCAAGACCTGTCATGTGAATGGTACAAGACCCCAATGATGAATATAACTGTACTGTATACCTAAAATACCAATAAACTCAATGAAAGAAAAAAAGATTTCGATGTCAGCTCTTAAAGCAACAGTTTTTCTTTCTGTGATACATCATTAGTTGGCTATTCTGAAATAGCTTTAATATTAGTCAAGATAATATTTTTCTATTCCTTTCCCCTGCTGAGGGTAGTTGTACAAAGTCCATTACAGTAAGGTGCTAATGAGGCTAGTCTCTCAGATTCAGTCCTCCTGAGAGATGGTTAGCTTTGCAGGGTTACAGGACAGTGGTCCCAACCCTCCCCTCCCTTCCAGCCATCTTGTCATTGGTGTTATTCATTGTGAGGAAGCCATTTTGCAGGGAGGTGGGTGGGGGAAAGTTAGTGGATTATTAGTGGAGACTAGTTAGTGGAGACTAGTTAGAGACCCAGTAGCATTGGTGCCCCAAAAGGCTACTTGGTTAAGATTAGGTCCTTCCTGTACAATCAATTCTTAGACAAAACAGCAGGCTCTGTTTGCCCTTAGCAATAGTTAGTACCTTTCAGTTTCTGTTAAGGTTAGCCTTGAAGCAATTCTGTTTTCCACTTTAAATTCAAAATCAGAAATCTTACTTGTGTTCTCATGGGATAGGTCAATGGCAGAGCCCACCACTTGCTTCAACTGGAAAGAGATTAAATGATATGTCTGTTTTTAAAGAAAAATATCATTTAAAAAGCCATTCAACAATAGTCTAGTTACGAGTAGAGACGTATAAGACTAGTAGACTAATGGCTATTTTTTTTCAGCTTTAATTGGGTTTATTGGTACATTTTAGGGATACAGTACAGTTACATTCATTGTTGGGATCTTGTACCTCTACATGACAAGTCTTGGTTCTTTTTTTTTTCCCCTTGTCCCTGCCCTCCCTTCACCCCCTACTCCCCTCCCCATCTACAACCACTTTATTTCCATCTTTTCATTATTTAACATTTCTTTCCTTTCCCTTTTTACCCTTCCCCTACCCATCCAACCTTCCCTACACATTTAGCTCCTTTCTTCGCATTTCTCAATGTCAGTAATGTTATTAGGATCTTATGTATTATTGCCGATTATTCACACCAGAGAAACTATTTGGTATTTGCACATGTGTGCCTTATTTATTTCACTTAGGGGTATATCTTCAATATGTATCCCTTTTCCTATGAATGAATCTATTTTCTCATTCTTTATGGCTGAGTAATTTTCCATTTTATAGAAAAACCACATCTTCTTTATCCAGTTTCCACCTGATGGGCAAATAGGCTGTTTCCAAGTTTTAGCTATTACAAATTGTGCTGCTATAAACATGGGTGCACATACTTCTGTGTGGTATGATTCTTTTAGTTCTCTTGGAAAGATACCCAGCAGAGGGATGGCTGGGTCAAATGGAACCTCCATTCCAAGCTCTTTGAGGTATCTCCATATTGATTTCCATAGTGGTTGCACCAGCCTGCACTACCACCAACAATGGAGAAGGGTTCCTTTCTCCCCACAACCCCGCCAACATTTGTTATTGTGTGATTTCTTGATAGCAGCCATTCTTTGTGGGGTAAGGTGAAATCTCAGTGTTGTTTTCATCTGCATCTCTGGAATGACCAGTGATGTGGAACATTTTTTCATATATTTACTTGCTACTTTTACTTCTTTGTCTGAGAAATGTCTGTTCATATCGGATGCCCATTTTTGAATCGGGTCTTTATATTAGGGGGGCTGATTGTTTTGAGTTCTTTATATATTCTTGATAATAGTCCTTTGTCTGAGGAACAGCTGGTAAAAAATTTTTCCCGCATTGTAGATTGTCTCTTAGTTCTGCTGATGGTTTCTTTTGAAGTACAGAAGCTTTTTAATAAGATGAGATCCCAGTTGTTGATTCTATCTGCTAGTTCCCGTGCTACTGAGGATTTGTTCATAAAGTCTTTTCCTATACCAATGTCTTCCAGAGTTCTGCCTAATATACCTTCCAGCAAGTTTAGTGTTTCTGTTTTAATATTTAGATCTTTAATCCGCTTGAATTTTAATTTAGTTCATGGTGAAAGATAAGGTCTAGTTTTAATCTTTGACAGGCTGAGATCCAGTTTTTCGAACACCATTTATTAAAGAGGCTATCTTTCCTCCACTGAGGATGGTGAGCTCCTTTGTCAAAGATGAGGTAGCTGAGTACATCTGCATTTGTTTCTGTGTCATCCAGTCTGTTCCACTGATCCTCAGGCCTGTTTCTTTGCCAGTATCATGCTGTTTTTATCACAGTGGCTTTGTAGTATAGTTTCAAATTGGGAATTGTTATACCTGGTGCCATGTGTCTGTTGCCTAAAATGGCTTTTGCTATTCTAGGTCTCTTGTGGTTCCAAATGAATTTTTGGATTCTTTTTTCTAGTTCTGTGAAATATAGTGTTGGAATTTCAATTGGCATTGCATTGAATGTATATAGCAGTTTTGGTAGTATGGCCATTTTCACTATGTTGATTCTTCCTACCCAGGAGCAGGGGATATCTTTCCATTTTTTTATATCCTCTTCGATTTCTTTTTTCAGAGTGCTGTAGTTTTCAGTGTAGAGATCTTGTGCTTCTTTTGTTAAATTGATTCCTAGATACTTCATTTTTTTGGATGCTATTGTGAAAGGAACTGTTTCCCTAATTTCTGGCTCAGTGACTCTGTTATTTGTGTACAAGAAGGCTATTGATTTTTGTGTCTTGACCTTGTATCCTGCTACTCTGCTAAAAGTGTCAATTAAGTCTAGAAGTCTTTTGGTGGAGTTTTTTGGGCCTTCAATGTAGAGTATCATATCATCAGCAAATAATAACAGTTTAACTTCTTCCTTTCCTATCTTTATTGCTTTAATTTCTTTCTCTTGTCTAATTGCTATGGCTAATGTTTCCAGAACTATATCGAAGAGAAGTGGTGATAGTGGGGATCCTTGTCTTGTTCCTGATTTTAACATGAAGATTTTCAGTTTTTGGCCATTTAATATGATGTTGGCTGATGGTTTTTCATAGATAGCCTTTATTAAATTGAGGTATAGACCATCTATTCCAATTTTTTGCAGGGTTTTTATCATGAATGGGTGTTGAATTTTATCAAATGCTTTTTCTGCATCTATTGAGAGGATCATATGGTTTTTGTCCTTGACTTTGTTAATATAATGTATTACATTTACTGACTTTCGTATGTTGAACCACCCTTGCATCTCTGGAGTAAGATGAATGATCTTCTTGATAATCCTCTGTATTCTGTTTGCTAGTATCTTATTAAGGATTTTTACATCTATATTCATTATGGAGATTGGTCTGTAGTGCTCCTTTTTAGTTGCATCTTTCCCTGGTTTGGGAATCAAAGTGATACTTGCTTCCAGGAATGAATTTGGAAGTATAGCTTCTCTTTCAATTTCATTGAAAAGTTTGAAGAGTAATGGTAGTAGTTCTTCTCTAAATGTCTTGTA
>NW_022971877.1:11472-12789 GCF_012274545.1 Fukomys damarensis
ATTACATTTTCAATTTCACTGACTGTAATTGGTGTGTTTAAAATTTTTTTATCTTTTTTCAACTTAGGTAATTCATAAGTATCTAAAAATCTGTCCATTTCTTCTGTATTTTCCATTTTATTGGAGTACAGGTTCTCAAAGTAGGTGTTCATGATCCTCTGGATTTCTTTCGGATCTGTTGTGACTTCGCCTTTTTCATTCCTAATTGCATGGATCTGAGCCTTTTCTTTCCTTTTTTTTTTTTTATTTGATAAGATTAGCTAAGGATTTGTCGATTTTATTTATTCTTTCAAAAAACCAGCTGTTTGTTTCATTTATTTTTTGTATCATTTTCTTAGTTTCTATTGCATTGATTTCTGCTCAGAACTTTATAATTTCCTCTCTTGTTCGAGCTTTGAGTTTTTCTTGCTCTTGTTTTTCTAGGAGTCTAAGTTTCATTGTTAAGTTGTTTATTTGAGCTTGCTCTCTTTTCCTAGTGTGGGCATTCAATGTTGTGAATTTTCCCCGTAGAACTGCTTTCATTGTGTCCCAAAGATTCCTGTATGTTGTATTAGCATTTTCTTTTATTTGTAAAAACTGTCTAATTTCTTCTTTAATTTCCTCTCTAATCCATTGATTGTTTAGGAGAGTATTGTTCAGTTTCCATGTGCTTGTGAAGTTTCTACAGTTTCTTGTGCTATTGATCTCCAGCTTGATTGCACTATGACCTGATAATATACAGGGGCTGACTTTAATTTTTTTGCATTTATTTAGACCTGTTCTGTGAGCCAGTATGTGGTCTATCTTGGAAAATGATTCATGTGCAGCCGAAAAGAATGTATATTCTGATTTTTGGGGGTGGAATACTCTGTAAACATCTATTAAGTCCATGTGTTCCAAAGCTTGGTTCAGTTCTATTATTTCATTGTTGATTTTCTGCCTAGATGATCTGTCAATTTGTGATAGTGGAGTATTTAAATTCCCCACTACAATTGTATTAGTGCTTATTTGGTTTTTCATGTTACTTAATATTTGTTTTATATAGTTGGGGGCACTTATATTTGGTGCATATATGTTTATTGATTGTCAACTCTTCCTCTTGAATTGTTCCCTTTACAAGGATGTAGTGTCCTTCTTTGTCTCTCTTAATCAGTTTTGGTTTGAAATTTACTTTATGTGAGAATCAGATTGCTACTCCTGCTTTTTTCTGGGTTCTTGATGCATGGAGAATTGTTTTCCATCTTTTCACTTTCAGTCTATGGGCTTCCTTTTGCCCTAGGTGTGTTTCTTGTATACAGCATATTGTTGGATTTTGCTTCTTAATCCATTCTGCCAGTC
>NW_022971878.1:0-615 GCF_012274545.1 Fukomys damarensis
ACAATGTGCCCCGGTCTCGCGGGCAAGGGCAACCTGATGGAAAACTTCACTCGGGCGGGCAACGGGTGGGGAAGAGAATCCCCCAGGAAGGCGCAAACTCTGCGGAGTGTCACACTGAGAGAGGAGCGGGAGCCATGGGCACGTGTGGAGCCAAGCCAGTCTCCCAGGAAGGCCGAGGCAGGAGGCTACTCCCCCCACACACACACAACAGGCCCGGCGCCGATGGGAGAGTGGCACTGCCAGCCCCAGAAGTGGGCACTCGGACCTGACTCAGGCAGGATCGCTAACTCACTGACTCAGCTGCTGAAAACCCGCGGATCCTGGCTCAGCCCCGGGCAGTAGCCCCTGCCCCGCCCCAGCTTTCCTGCCCCCCACCCTGGAGGTGACTGCGCTCCAGCCCCCCTGGGGCTGGGTCACCCGGAGCCCAGAGACTTCCCAAGGCTGGGGAGGAACTCGGGAAGTCCCAAGTGTCTTCGCCGGGAATGGCGTCCACGTGGTGAAAGGGTCAAGAGCAGGTCGCCCACTCTGAAGAGAACAGAGCAGCTCACAGAGGAGGCTGAGGCAGGATGGGCCCAGCTCCGCACCCTGAAATCAGAAGGCAGCGGCTCGGCGCCC
>NW_022971879.1:0-226 GCF_012274545.1 Fukomys damarensis
ACCTCACATTGTGGGGACTTCTCGCAAAGCCCTCCAACCTCTGAAGCAGCAGACAAAGGCTCTTTCGCCTCGCGCAGAGCACAGAACCACTGCCAATTCCTCACTGAGAAGACGAAGTCCCTACTCTCTCTGCACCTCTTCCCACGGGAGGGCAGGACAGGTGGGCATGCAGGTATGATGTCAAGGGCCTTGGCACACATGGTACTGGGTCACTAGTGCCATTTCT
>NW_022971880.1:0-232 GCF_012274545.1 Fukomys damarensis
AGGTCCCACATTCCCCACTGATTTTTGGGCCTAAATCAAATCATTGATTTATTTATATCTAGTTCTAATTCTTGAGAAAGGAATACACTGTAAAAAGCAACAGGTTATCATAATACAAATTCCTAATGCCATTATACAAAGTATCAGCTGCTTTAACCAGGTAATGTCAGGCAACCAACTCGTTAGCCATTTAAACAAATCCCAGCCTATCTGTTCATTATGAACCTTTGTA
>NW_022971881.1:0-375 GCF_012274545.1 Fukomys damarensis
TAGGTTGTTTATTTGAGCTTGCTCTGTTTTCCTAGTGTGGGCATTCAGTGATATGAATTTTCTGTGTAGAACTTCTCTCATTGTCCTGTAGATTCCTGTATGTTGTATTGGCATTTTCATTTATTTCTAAAAACTGTTTAATTTCTTCTTTAATTTCCTCTGTGATCCGTTGATTGTTCAGGAGAGTGTTGTTCAATTTCTATTTGCTTGTGAAGTTCCTACGGTTTCTTATGTTATTGATCTCCAGCTTGATTGCACTAGGATCTGATAATATACAGGGGATAACTTCAATTCTTTTGCATTTATTTAGATCTGTTCTGTGAGCTAGTATGTGGTCTATCTTGGAGAATGACCCATGTGCAGTTGAAAAGAATG
>NW_022971882.1:0-448 GCF_012274545.1 Fukomys damarensis
TTGTGTGATTTCTTGATAGCAGCCATTCTTTGTGGGGTGAGGTGGAATCTCAGTGTTGCTTTCCTCTGCATCTTTAGAATGACCAGTGATGTGGAACATTTTTTCAAATATTTTCTTGCTGCTTTTACTTCTTTGTCTGAGAAATGTCTGTTCATTTCAGATGCCCATTTTTGAATCAGGCCTTCATATTTGGGGGGACTGATTGTTTTGAGTTCTTTATATATCCTTGATAATAGTCCTTTGCCTGAGGAACAGCTGATAAAAATTTTTTCCCACATTGTAGATTGTCTCTTAGTTCTGCTGATGGTTTCTTTTGAAGTACAGAAGATTTTTAGTAACCCCAGTTGTTGATTCTATCTGCTACTTCCCATGCTACTGAGGATTTGTCTTTTCCTATACCAATGTCTTCCAGAGTTCTGCCTAACTTAACTTCCAGCAAGTTTAATGT
>NW_022971883.1:0-304 GCF_012274545.1 Fukomys damarensis
ACCTCAAAAACAAAAATTAAAAAGGACTGGAGGGTGTAGTTTGTTGTAAAAGGCCTTGGATTTTATCCCTCATACCGCAAAGATCAAAACAAAAATAAAAATCCAAAAGTGCAGCCATGCTGCAGATCGAGTGTATTTCACATACACTAATCACGTGGACCCTGTTGCCAATCTTTGGGAAGGAAGCTCTCAAGTCCGTGTCTAAAAGTTCAAATGGAATCAAGCCTCAGTCTTGAAATTATTTTGTTTTTTCCTCCTGAATGTCAGAAATAAAGATGCGTCTGTTGGATGACCTTCAGGAAGA
>NW_022971884.1:0-220 GCF_012274545.1 Fukomys damarensis
TGTAGCATGTGTTGTTTTTCTTCTTTTAAGACACATTTTCACTTTTTAATTCAGATTTGCCTAGGCTACAATATATATATAGCTTAATTGGGCCCCAAACTCACAATCCTCCTGCCTCAACCACTATATTGCTAGAATTAGAGAGGCCATGCACTGCTAAACCTGGCTTATAATAATTCTTTTAAGTAAGCAATTGTGAGTCCTTCATCTTTATTCTTTT